>NW_022631023.1:18037054-18051873 GCF_010015895.1 Lontra canadensis
AGAGAGAGAGAGGAGGAAGCAGGCTCCCCGCTGAGCAGAGAGCCCGACATGGGGCTCGATCCCAGGAACCTGGGATCATGACCTGAGCTGAAGGCAGAGGCTTTAACCCACTGAGCCACCCAGGCGCCCCTAGTTTTGGCTTTTTAATAAAAGCTGGTTTAACATCTGCTTCAAGAATGCGCACACGAGTAAGGTTCAGCCTCAATCTCCCGATTTGTACAATAAGATAATAATAGTTCTTCATACAGTGCTCACGAGAATTAAATCTGTTAATATATATGAAGCATTGAGAACGTTGTCGGACGTGGAGTAAAGGGTGTATAAGTGTTAGTTCCTCAAGGGAGTGTCTGAGAAGTAGAAGGGTATTTTTAATTCTTATCTCTTTATCCATAATATCAAACTGATTTTCAAAAAAGGAAGTCCCTCCCTCATCAATAGTATGTGTGAGTGTCCTCTCAAAGTGCCACAGGACTAAGGGGGACTTGGATAATGTTGCATATAGTCAAGTTGAAATGAAAAAAGAGAGACTAGTTTTGGCCTCACTGTACATACTGTTAGGTAGGTCCGTAATCAAAGGAGCAAGACTGATACAAAGCGAAGGCCAAGCAAAGCTTTATTTCGCGCCAAGCATCGAGAATCAAACCGACCAGTCAGGGCCACCCCTTACAGAGAGGGGCCCCTCCCTGCCCTACAGACTAACTTTTAAAGGGCAAAGGGCATGTGGTTGGGCCTGGCCACACACAGGTGGCCAATGAGATTGCAACACAAAGAGAAAGCTGCACTGTCATGCTAGGTCTCACAATTGAAGAAGGTGGCCAATCGGATTACAATTTACCCGATAGTAGATATTTGAATTAGCCTATCACCTTGGTCAGAATTGGCACCCAAAAGGCAGGGCCCACACTCTTTGGTAGCTAGGGAGACAGTATGCGCTCTTTACTGATTGGATGTGTCCACCTGGCCTGACCCACTCTTGTATCTGGGCTTTGTTACCTGGGACTGGTTTCCTAGACTTGCTTTTAAGTAAGCCCCAGGGTGGGGGGCGGGGGGTAGGCTCAGTTTAAGTTTTACTGCGTAAACAACAAAATCCCTGTTTAACCGGATGGAATGGCTTTGGCTAAATAGGCCCTTACACATACCATTTTATATGAGGCTGGTTTTTCATGGATAATTCTCTTGCAGAAGATTCTTGAAAGATTCTCTTCTCTTCCTTCTTCCCTCTGTACAGATATGAGGGCCCTACAGAGGTGTGATTTCCTGTACATAGGAAAAATCAGAGCACAAATACTATGTGATTCCCTTGCTTTGATTACATATATGTATATATTTTTAAAGATATTATTCATTTATTTGACAGAGAGAGAGCGCTTGCATGTGCACAAGCAGGGGGAGCAGCAGAGGGAGAGGGAGAAGCGGGACTCGAAGCAGGGCTCAATCCTAGGACCCTGGGGGTCATGACCTGAGCCAAAGGCAGACACTTCACCAGCTGAGCCACCCAGGGACCCCTGATGATATATATTTACTTGTGGAATACATTTGTAGATCAAATCAGAATATGAAGATCCAGTTGGGGCTATTAAAGCAACAAAAGCCATCCTCCACCTCTTCTGGCAACCGACAGGCCCTGAGGCTAACCAGCAGACAGTGTCTCATTTCTAACATTGCTCTCCATTTGAAAAGGTTTTAGAGTGATTTCCGGAGTAAATCATTTTAATTGTCAGTACGTTGTCTCAGATAACTAAGTATTCGTGGATAACCTGTTTGACACACCTCAGAGCATACTACAATTTTCAACCGCCCTAAACTTAGTTTTTCCTAGGCTAAATTCTTTCTCCAAACTTGGGATCTTTCTTAGGGACCTCAAACATTCCTCCTTTGGTTTATGGGGTGGACACAGCTGCTTCATCTTGGCTCATTCACTCACGTCACACTGTTATTGAATGTCTGCTGTATACGCCCAGACAGTGCCAGGGATGGGGATTACAATGGTTAGAAAACAAACATGGGCTTCCACGCTCAGGACCTTCCAAGTCTCCAATTACCATGACGACCCAAATAGTGATGGTACATTAACAATTTTTATTTTGCCACAAGTCTGTGATTTGAAAGGGCTCAATGGATGAGGCTCATGTCCACATGGGTCCATTGTCAAAGGAACGAGACTGATACAAAGCAAAGGTCAAGCAAAGCTTTATATTTCGCACCAAGCATCGAGAATCAAACTGACCGGCCAGGGCCGTCTCTTGCAAAGAGGCGACCTCTCTCTTCTTTACAGACTAGCTTTTAAGGGCAAAGGCCATGTGGTTGGGCCCAGCCATGCACAGGTGGCCAATGAGATTGTAACATAGAGAAAGCTGCACAGTCCTTCCAGGTCACACATAAGTGACCAATTGAATTACAATTTACCCTATAGTAGAGATTTGAACTAGCCTATCACCTTGGTCAGAATTGGCGCCCAAAAGGCACCCAAAGGGTGGGGCCCATACTGCTTGGTAGCTAGGGAGACTATATGCGCCCCAACCAATTGGATACCTCCACCTGGCCTGACCCACCCATGTATTTGGGCTTTGTTACCTGGGACTGGTTTCCGGAACTTGTTTTTAAGTAAGTCCCCTGGGGGGAGGAGGGGACAGGGACAGTTTAAGTTCTACTGTATAAACAACAAAGTCATTCAAAGTCATAGTTTAACCAGATGGAATCGCTCTGGCTATCACATTATGAACTAGGGCAGCCCGGCTAAAGGCTGGAAGATCTGTTTCCAAGATGGCTCACTCACATGGCTGGCAAGCTGGTATGGGCTGTCAGCTTGGGAGTTTGGCCAGAAGCCTCAGTTCCTCTCCACATGTGCCTCTTCACGTGGCCTGGACCTTCTGATAGCATATGGCAGAGTTCCAAGAATGAATGTCCCAAAAAAGAGGGCAGAAACTAAATGTTTATGCCCTTATATCCCCTGGTCTCAGAATGTCCATGACATCGCCTCTGTTGTACCCAGTTCATGGAGGAAGTCACAAGACCTGCCTCAGATCAGAGAGAGGGCTCATAGACTTTATCTCTTGATGAAAACCATATCAGAAAATTGTGGGCATGTTTTAAGCCACTATATTAGGAAAAACTATGTACATATGTTCCATTAGAACAAGGAGAGGTGACAGCCATTCCTCTTTCTTGATCGGCCTCGCACAATGACCTGGTAATGGAAGATTGGGTCACACAAGGATGTAACTCAATTCCCTTGGGTGGGACAGTTTCTTTTTATATTTTTCCATTATAGACCCATTCCCTGAACTTCAGATTCCCTGTCGTCCCCTGATCTCTCCATTTTAATATTTGACAGACATCTCATATTTCACGTGTTCAACATCAAACTCCAGATGTCTTGCTCCTCCTACAGCCCTTCCATTCTCATGAAATCACAAGTCTGCTCTTCTGGTTACTTAGGCTAAAAATCACAACCCACTGGTTATCCGTTTGCCTTATTCCCTTATCTCCTGTAGGTCTTTGATGGAATGTCATCGTTTTGATGATGTTGTTCCTGCCCAGCCTGGTTAAAAGTAAACTCCCTCCCTGTCCCCAGCATTTCCTACACCCCTGTTCCACATCACTTTTGTCCTTGGCACCATCTTACTTTTATTTGCTCACTGCCCTTCTTTCATGACAACATAAATTCCATAAAGGCAAGATTTTGTTTCTATCTTGTTCATTAACGAATCCTTAGTGCCTAGAACAGTCTCACCCATGACCATTGCTCAGTGAGTACTTGTTTGAATACGTGCACAAATGTGGGTCATCACAGTTCAACAATTAGCTCAGAGAAAGGATTGAGGAGGGAGCAGATGGGAGGAAGGGGAATGACTTACCCAAATGTCATATAAACACTGGAGAGAACCAACAGGGCTTGTGTATCTTGTTTAGCTTTCTCAAGATCCAGTCACAGACTAAAGTCTTAAACATTCTTCATCGTATGTAGGCTGGGCCTTTGCTTTCATCAGTGTCCTGTGGTGGCTTCCTCCACGCAGGTGTGGACACATGGTCTGGTGGAGGAAACAGACTTCTGATCAGTTTGTGTGGCCAAGAACGACCTCTGGATTCCCTGCCTCATTTTCACTCATCCTTCCAAACCAGAGGGTTTTATCGACGGCCAGCAACCCTTTCATCAAGGGACAGAGCTCCAACAATAAGAAAAGGAAAGCGATTGTTCCATAAAAATTACACCTATTACTGAAGAATTGTACTTCAGCTTAGAAATTATGATGAAAGCTTCGGCAAATTGCACCGAGAAATACAGATACTTAATAGGACAGAGGAAAATGGCAACCTCAGAGAAATAAGCACGTTAGGAGCATTCAGCTGAAGGCATGTACAGTGTAGACTCTCCAAAGAGCTTCAGGAATTGAGGGAGTAAAATCGTCTGCAAGGAAATGGGTCTAGGAGAGATGAGTTTCTGGAAGCGACACTTTACCAATTTCAGTGTATATTTATAATCACGTCTGGTCTCTCCTGGCTCATTTGAAACTTTGGCTACTCAGGAAAGCTCTGTGTATGTGGAAGAAGATTCTTCTTTGAGCCAAAATATGATCCCCAAAACACAGGACTCCCAGCAGACACCTCAGCTCTGTTCCCTGAGCTTTTCCCAACAGAGGCCTATGGATATGCAGGGCCTGGCCCATAGGTGCTTATGAGACTCTCTAAAGATGTTTCTGGCTAAAGATTTTGTATCTTTTTTTTTTTTTAAGATTTTATTATTTATTCGAGAGAAAGAGAGAGAGCATGAGTAAGGGGAGGGGCAGAGGGAGAGGCAGAAGCAGGCTCCGCACTGAGCAGAAAGCCAGACACAGGGCTCCCTCCCAGGACCCTGAGATCATGACCTGACCCCAAGGCAGATGCTTAACCAACTTAGCCACCCAGGCGTCCTAAGATTTTGTATCTTTATCTCTAAGAGAATAGGAGTGTATTACACTTGATTTTATGACTTTTTTAAAAAATGAATCAAGTAGTCCTCAGGTCCCCAAACTACCTTTCATTTTAGTTACCAAAATTTTGCCCGAATGTTTGAGATCAAAGACATAGTAAAGGTGAGGGTACATTAAAGATTTCTTAGATAGGTCCCTTATTTTACTGAGGCGGAAACCAAGCCCTGTGTTGTGAGGGCTTTCCAACTGAGGTTGGAAACCAAGCCCTGAGGTGACTTACCACAGCTCTGGCAGACGTGAACAGGACTCTGGTCTGTTCTTAATCTCCAGCTCTCCCTGAGACCTGTTTTGGGATTTTTTTTTTTCCCCTTAAGACTCCATGTTAGAGCTTGTAATGCCCTCCCTTAAAGTCTGGGCTCTGAAAACTTCTACCTTTTCTCCCTAACATCCTTCCCAGCTGTTGCTTTCCTGCCCCAACCCGGTGGCATAGTGCAGAGTGCACCCGCCCCCAAGTGAATTTTCCCAACAGCACTTAGGGTAATCGCCAGGAGGCCCATGTGGGAGAGGGTGTCAAAAAGTATCATTTGGTCTTCCTCCCAGGTATCCCACATGGGATAAGGTGTGCGCCACTTTCCACAATGCTGGACTGCCAAGATCGAATTCATCTTAAATGCCACAGCCAAGTTGTATAAATACGTGCTGTTTTCAAATTATATCAGAAAAAGACTAACTTCAAGGTGCTGATAAGGTAAAATAGAAAGTCACCTCTCTAATAGGCCACACAGATACGGGATTTGAAGATTATCCTACAATATCTTCCTGTTCTGAAAGCCCCCACCCCATCACCGATAGCATTCACTATGTCACTATGATTTTGTGGGGTCACGAGAATGCATTATGGGTCCAGTTTTCACTGTGGTGAATAGAAGAGTGTACGACTGGTAAAGGGGCCAAGGAGGCCAGGTTAGGACAGAAAATTTGCCAGAAAAAAAATGTAAAAATCCTCTGGTTTTAATGATTTTGTTCTCTAAGAGGCAAAACCTCAGGAGCAATCAGGTGATGAGGGAGATCTATAACATGGTTGTATTTCTCCCTGTTTCTTTCCGAAGAAGGTTTAAGGAAGAATTGTGGTATCTTAGTTAAAATAAAGTGGCAGTTTCACCGTGGGTTTTAGGGGCTGGGGGCAGGACCCCTGGCTGTCCCCGCCCTGCTGAGAGGGGCTGACATTCTCAGTTTTGCCCTTCCGCGGGGTGTGCATCTCAGCCATTACCTAGGCGGATGGGATGCCCAAAAAGCCCCAGCACCAGGCAGCCCATCACATCTGCCTGACGATCATTTTCAAGGCTGCAGGTGCTTCTGTGGGGGAGAAACACTTAGAATGTTCTCACGCAAAGGACAGCTGGAGGGAAGTTTTTCTTTTTCCTGTCCTAGACAGTAGGCAGAATCCTAACATCAGAAAGCTTTGAGGAAAAGAGAAAAAGAAAAAAAGCAAGAAAGAAAAGAAAAGAAAGGATCACCACAGATGTTTCATTTAAAGAAAGGAAAAGCACAGTAGGCAGATAGAAAGGAGCCTAGAATGAACATCTAGAAACGGTTTAGTCTGTTATCACACAAACGGCTTTGACACGGGCATTCTCATTGTACCTACGTTTTACTAAACTAATTGCAAAGCCAGCCCTGTGTTGTCTGAGCATTCTTTTTTTTTTTTTTTACTGTTTATGCTAATGGGTTTTGTGGATAGTGGATTAGTTGCATTTTGATGCCCAGAGGCGAAAAGATGAAAATATTTCGAGGATGGGAATGGATGATAAAGCATCCTGCTGCTTGTGGTTTCAGACACAAAACTACGTGATTTTCTGTTTCAGTGTGTGTTGCCTGTGCTGGCTTTCCCGTTCTGACAACATCCACAGAGACTTTTCCCAATCCAGGGTCTCCTGCCTGTTATTTTGCTCTATACCATCCTCTAAACTGTTCCTTAAAATTTCCTAAAATTACAGATAAGTCTGGCAAACATATATGGCTCACTCTACATACCTCTATTTAATTTTCCTATGGAAAAGTGGATTAACTTAAAGGAAAGAAAATAATATGACTAATAAAAGAAAAAAATGTTGGTGAAAGGTGGCAATGTTTTTAGGAGGATGGAGCGAAGGTTCTGGGCTTGTAGACCAGCCAAAGGTTTGAAGAATACTTACTCTGGCTTCCCAGGGGCTGAGTCTCTATCTTCGCATGATAAAATCCTGGATTTTACCCACAACCAGTATAAGGTTTCCTGTCTTGAAGCTTGGCAGGCACAAATGGCCTCGTTAGATCCTGTCTTTCCTTTCAGAAAGCAACTCAAGTGTTGTGGACATTCCAAAACTTAATGCAGTAATTATCTGTTCTCAACTACCAGTGTGGAGCCCTTTTAGATTAAATTCAGATGGGCCAGAGGCACAGGTTGCCCCTTCCGGACACAACCCAGTGATTTCTAACCATTTCACTGACAGTGAGGCTCCAGTGGGTTTTTAAACAATGCAGACAACAGACCGCAAAGGGTTTCTTTCCCTTTTTTTTTTTGAATGAGGAGGGAGTTGGAGGGTAGGGTAAGTAGAGAGATCTTAGAGATGCTACAAATGCCTTTTGCAAATAAATTTTTTCCAATCTGAATAGCAAATTGATCCTTGAGCTTTTCATGTTTGGGTTTTTCTTTCATCTCGTCAATCAAGCACCTAAGAAATTGTTGGATCGCTAAGTTGGACACCTGAGACAAAAATAACATGTGTCAAGTATATTTCAAAAAAAAAAAAGAGAGAGAGAGAGAGAGAGAGAAGAAAAGAAAAGGAAACCAAGGCAATTCCTGCCAATCAACTTCTATAAGTAGGACAGGTCAACATGAAACTTCGAATAGATTTTTCTTGAACTTTCCAAGGAAGAATATCCCAGGAGGGGTTTGTCTATTGTCATGGAAAACACAAAATCAATCTTGGGTTTCCCATTGATTTGGGAAAGAGCAGAGAAGCACGACACTGACCGCAAACCAATATCTCCCTTATGTCACTCACATTCCCAGGATGCGCACACGCGCACATGTGCACACGCACAGCAAACCAGGCTGGGGAGCCACACCAACAAGAACCCATACACTAGAAATATGACCCTTCAAATGAACCTTCTTGGTTTTTAAAAATTGTTATAAAGAAATATTTGTATTTCCTCTGGGCCTTAAGTTTGAAATAGTCACCATATGGAAGCATTATGAAAATCACTAAAACCAGAGGCTAGAATTTGGAATCACCTTGAAATAAATGTCTAGGCTGAGCATTATTACCTCCAAGATACAGATTTACTTTATTGTTCTAAAAGAACGGTATGAACTGAAAAGGATGGTATTAATTTAACTAGATAGAATGCATGGGCATGAGGTAGAGATTTGGGTCATTGATACAAGCCCCTCATAAGAATATTCTGAGAGTTCTTATTGCAGAAGCAGCAAGCCACTATTCTGAATCCTGGGCTAAAACACTGACATCTGGCTTTGCAGAGCTCGTACTATCAAGAAAGAAGAATCCATCTAAAAAAAGCACAGGGCTAGAGAATGAATCTACTCCCCAGTGTTTCCTGTTAGGAGTGGATCCCTTTCCAGAATTTAGTTTTACCTTTCCTGGAGTGGAGAAGTAAGATCTAATGAGATGAGAAAGACAGGTAGAATAATGGCACCATCAGCTAGGACACATTATTTTAAACTTGAAACAGTACTATATTCATGATTTTGATAATTTCTGCAGTGATTGTATGGAAGATGTTAACATTAGTGGAAGCTGGGTGAAGGGTATATGGAGTGCTCTGTACTATTTTTGAGGCTTTTTGTAAGTCTAAAATTATTTCAAAGTAAAAGGTTAAAACACAGTATTATATGGTACCGGCTATTAAAAGATGTTAGCAGAGATGTACAAAAGTCCCGAGTCTATGTGACTTTGTCTCTTTTATGGATGATGATCAAGTTAATCCTTGTGGCCATTGCCATGATTTACAGAAAGTTAAATACTTACTTGGGGACTCCGTAGCTCCTGACAATGAAAACCTCAAGGTGCACCAGTTTGAATCAACTTAAATGGAAATGACACAAAACATAAACTAAGGTAGAACCAGTTCATTGAAAACCATGAAATTCACCAGATAACCCAGAGGCTGGGAAAGACCAAATAGTTTATTAGCAGTCTTGTGGGCGGAAATAAATTTGGCTCCGTATGGAAGGAACGGATACTTTTCACGGTCTTGTAATTTGCTTCTGACCGGTTTGCTTATTTCTTCCCTACACCCCCTTCCATACACTGATTTTTTGAACTTTCCTTAGTGTTCACCATCTCCACGACATGGCAATAAGGCTAAACAATTTGCATGGAGTATTTTAACATTTACCTTTTAATGTTCTGTACTATTACTCTTTTATCATCTCTATAATGGTATTATTTTATCCTTTGCTATTTGATTTTTAAAATTAAAAAAATCAAGAACTGTATTTTTTAAGAAAACAAATACATTTTATTTTAAAATATTCTTATACAGACATACCATGTCCCTTGGCATTCTCAATCTTCAAATTATTAAAAGTACATGCTGGGGTGACTGGGTGGTGCAGTCAGTCAAGCGTCTGACTCTTGGTTTTGGTTAAGGTCATGATCTCCAGGTCATGAGACCAAGCCCCAAATCAGGCTCCAAGCTGAGCACAGAGTCCGCTTAAGACTCTCTCTCCCTCTTTCTCTCTGTCCCTTCCCTCTACCTGCCCTCATGCTCTCTCTCTCTCTAAGATAAATGAATCTTAAAAAAAAAAAAAAAGTACATGTTTTATTGCCCAAAATTGTGGCACCAAAAGTCCCCCGGGGACAAGAAAAGAGGTGAGTGCAGAAGTTAGGAAAAAAAAACCCAAAATGTCCTTGAACCCTTGAAACATACTTAGGCTACCAATGAGTTAAGTGGATAAGTGAATGAAATTTCAGAAGTTTTGCCACAAGGAGGCACTCTGAAGGCAACGGGAAGAGGAAGGGCTGACAAAACCACTGGTCTTGTCCAGACTTGCAAACAATTGACAAGATCTCCTGGGGCAACATGAGCTAATGGATGAAATGAAAAGTGGAGAAGCTGTCAGCCAAATATTTGCAAAATTGGGGTTTTTAGTCTCTTGAATATTCTGCATAATTAACCTTAATCAGATTTGGATTACCACTTAAAAAAAAAAGAAGAAATCAACAACATTTAATTTTTATTGAATAAAATTTGGTCTTTGTTTAGGTATTTAATAGAACACTGAGATCTTACAATGCTTTTATGTGATTCGTTTCTTCATGTAACAAATATTTATTGGACACTCACCATGTTCCAGGTACTGAGGATAGAACAGTTAATGAAATAGACAAGATGCGTGCCCCTTTGGAGTTGACATTCTAGTGTCAATATGGTAAATGTCAGCTACCACACAGATGTTCAGAGACGTGGTTCTTAATATTTTTTTTTAATTTATGGACCACTGAGACTGTGTTGGAACTGTGGGTCTTCTCCCTGTAATTGATTAATTAATAGAAAAATTTATGAACATATACATATAACTTAGTGTCTGTCTATACCAATTCAATGTCAACTGTGACTATTGTTGCCACATGACTTTAGAGTTTCTGCTCTTTTTTTGTGTGTGTTTTTTTTTTTAAGATTTTATTTATTTATTTGAGAGAGCAAGAGAGGGAACACAAGGAGGGGGCAGTTGGAGAGGGAGCTCAGCAGGGAGCCTGGACACAGGTCTCCATCCCAGGACCTTGAGATCGCGACCTGAGCCAAAGGCAGATGCTTAATGACTGAGCCACCCAGGCATCTGTCTGCTTTGGTTTTTGAACTTTTGGTTTTATGGATTTATTTGAACAAAAAACAGATAAAAATTGGCCTATATTATCTAATTCCAGATTATTTTACTTTATTTTTTTTTAAGATTTATCTCTTTATGTTAGAGAGAAAGACAGGGGAAGGGGGGAGAGGGAGAGAGTCTTTGAGCAGAACCCCTGCTGAGCTCGGGGCCTAACACAGGGCTCCATCCCAGAACCCCCAGACCATAACCTGAGCCGAAAGCAAGAGTTGGACACCTACTGACTGAGCCACCCAGGCACCCCATAATTCCAGATTATTTTGAAGAACCACTAAGCTATCTTCCGGAATGATAATGTTTACATATGATATATGACAGAAATCCTCTGGCCTTGTTTTCTTTGAGTCATATTGTTGGATCA
This sequence comes from Lontra canadensis, assembly GCF_010015895.1. Classification (NCBI taxonomy): domain Eukaryota; kingdom Metazoa; phylum Chordata; class Mammalia; order Carnivora; family Mustelidae; genus Lontra; species Lontra canadensis. Next base: position 18,048,219 of record NW_022631023.1, read on the forward strand.
TTGAGCATATCCTGTTGATTGTCCATGCCTTGGGTTAAATTCTATTCTAATACACAAAGTCATGCTTTTTAACAGGAAGCGATTATGAATCGCTGTCTTCAGCCAAAAGAAAAAAAAAATGCATCATTAAGTTATTTAGCTTTTAGGGGAGCCATGGTTAGGAGGCATATCTTTAAGTGACTAAATATATCCTTTTTTAGCATAAAAAAATTTAGGGCAGGCAACATTCAGATGAAAGGATAATTAAGAAACACCCTTGGTTGCTGAGTTGTTTTGTCATGAAATTAGGCACTCAGATTATTATAACCCAGGAAAGAGAAAAATATTTACCACTAAATCAAATTTATTCACCATTAAAAATTCATTTGCATTTTAAAGTTATATAAAAAACAAAAAACCTGGTGATCTTTCCATAGATTATGTAACTTAATTCTGAATCAGGTTCTCCAGATGAGACCATAAATCAGTCCTAGATGCCAAGGGAAGGTAGAGAGAGGAGATGAATTGAAGATCTCCAAAGACTAAGTTACTGAATTTTAAACTCATCTCCAAATCACCTTTTACCGCAGTAACTGCAAGCAAATATTTTGTTGTGCTCACACAAAATGGCACTGCAAAAATAGTTAACCAGCTCAGGCTCCACGTCTCTGTGGGATCGCCAACAAAAAAGCTCCTATTTCCTGGGTCAGGTTTTGAACAGAGCAAGTCAGGCAATGCGGACTACTCTCCACGTGTCTTTGACACCAAGTAGTGTCTGGACAGTGGTGGTCACAAAAAGAAAGGAAAGAAGAAAACTCAGAAGAAAGAAAGGTAAGTAAGGAAGAAAGGAAGGAGGGAGGATGCTTCCTTTTTTTTTTTTTTTTAAGATTTATTTATTTATTTGACAGAGATCACAAGTAGGCAGAGAGGCAGGCAGAGAGAGAAAGGGAAGCAGCCTCCCTGCTGAGCAGAGAGCCTGATGTGGGGCTTGAACCTAGGACACTAGAGTCATGACCTGAGCCAAAGGCAGAGGCTTTAACCCACTGAGCCACCCAGGTGCCCCACTTGATCTATATATACTGTAGATTATAACTTCTTCCCTCCTGAATAAGGAAAGCAAGTGACTGGGCCAACTAAGCTGGGAATTCCATTACTTTTATAAAAATTGTCACTTTAATTTATGATCTCTATAAACAAAACTAAGTCCTTTCATACCATTTTTTTAGAAACATCCTGACAGCTGATCTATTACATTCCTCATTAGACATCTTGGCCCTTTTATTGTAGCCCAGGTTCTTTGACTTGGATTGATCATTCAACTCTTAGGATTCCTCATAGATGCAATGCCAGACTCTTTTGTTTGATCAAATTGTGAGGAGTTAATGACTTCACCAAACTGTATTCTTGACCCACGCTTCCCAGAGCGCACAGACTTTTTAAATGAATAATATTTTCATACTTGGAGAAAAATACAACAGAGTTTTAAAAATATTTGCGTTCTTTCCTGGTCATCCTAGCTGAAAGCTCTTTTCATCCTCCACAGTGGTTCTAAAGGAAATAAGCAAGTATAAATCACCTGCCTGACTGTATGTAACCTTCACACACTTGGGTGGACTACAGGTGATGGCCTTACATTTCCGCCAAAGGGGCTAGTGAATAATGACCCAGTTCAGGAGAGCCCCATGCGCCAACACTGCTGAGGGACCTTGACTAAGCCTTACTTTTTGGTTCCAGATTCTCTCTCTCAAGTAGAGAAAGTAAACTTCCAAGACTTTTTGGAGAAAGAAGCAGAGAGATGAATGGGCAGAAGCACAGAACGTCTCTCGAGGCCATTAGAGACAGGAAGTTAGAGATCAAAAGGGGTTGCCTGTTGGCAAGCTGGAGTCAGGCAGAATGCTGGGGTTCCAGAACATTTTTTCCCAGCATTGGATGGGATACATGAAAGCCTGTTGAAAAGATCAAGTTCTCTAGGCAAGGTAAATGTAAATTCTAATGGCGACTTATTGTTCACGTGAAATGTAAATTATGAACTCAGCAGGATAATATTGTTTTTCAAAATAGAGTTATCCATCTTTATTTAAAATAGGAAAAAAAAATCATCATGGCTGTACTGGTTAAAAACAGGGTTTTCGGGTGCCTGGGTGGCATAGTTGGTTAAGTGTGGACTCTTGCTTTGGGCTCAAGTCATGATCTCCGAGTTGTGAGAGGGAGCCCCGCTTGGGGCTCCACGTTCAGCGTGTGGAGTCTGCTTGGGATTTTCTCTCTCTGCCCTTCCCCCACCACTCATGCTCACTCTCTAATAAACCTTTTTTAAAAATAAAAAAATGAAAACAGGGTTTCTCAAGCAGCGTTACGGATATTTGGGACCAGTTAAGTTTTCATTGGAAGTACTGTAACATGCATTGTAGCAGTGTCCCTAGCCTCTACCCACTGGGGGCGGCTGGCACCCCCTCCTTAGTCATGACAATAAAAAATGTCTCTACACATTGGAAGATGTCCCCTGGAGGGCATAATTGACCCTGGTTGAAACCGCTGATTTTGCTTTGGGTTTAAAGATAAAGATAAGGTTGGGGCACCTGGGTGGCTCAGTGGGTTAAGCCTCTGACTTCAGCTCCGGTCATGATCTCAGGGTCCTGGGACTGAGTCCAGTGCGGGGCTCTCTGCTCAGCAGGGGGCCTGCTTCTCTCTCTCTCTCTGCCTGCCTCTGCCTACTTGTGATCTCTCTCCCTGTCAAATAAATAAAATAAAATCTTAAAAAAAAAAAAAGATAAAGGTTTATGATATTTTAAAAAGCACCTATAGTTTTTGTGTGAAAACTCTCCAGTTTAAATTTTTGAAGCTTTGGCTGAGTTCGTGAAGGACATTTAAAGCTTCTCTTTTGAGAGCTATCACTTTAAGAGAGCCTTCCAAACATCTGGGGGTGTGGTCATGACCTGAGGCTGGAAAGTTCCAAGAAGAAGGCTGTTCCTTGGGGGCAGGGATTATTATTTCCTGCCTATCTTACCTACTTGCTCCTGGTCTAGAGCTAACACCTTGTATGCTCTCAGTAACTGTTACATGGGCGGGTGGAGGGATGGATAGAAAAGTAAAATAAGAGAGAAATTGAGCTAGGGAGATATGGATTTATCTTCTTTGGTTGTCTCTAGGTATATACCAGGTCTCCTTTACGTACACTAGTGTTGGGTCCCCCCAAAACTGGGTACCCCAATAATGGGTCCGTGATTAAAGGAGCAAGACTGATACAAAGCGAAGGTCAAGCAAAGCGTTATTTCGCACCAAGCATCAGGAATCAGACCGACCGTCAAACAGACCGGTTGGGGCCGCCCCTACAGAGAGGTCGACCCCTCCCTGCTCTCCAGACTAACTTTTATAGAGCAAAGGCCATGTGGTGGGGCCTGGCCACACACAGGTGGCCAATGAAATTGTAACACACACAGGAAACTCCACAGTGATGCTAGGCGACCAATTGAATTACAATTTACCCTAGTAGACATTTGAACCAGCCTATCACCTAGTTCAGAATTTGCGCCAAAAGGCTCCCAAAGGGCGGGGGCCCATACTGCTTGGTAGCTAGGAGACAGTGTGCGCCCCCACTGATTGAATACCTCCACCTGGCCTGACCCACCCTTGTACTTGGACTTTGTTACCTGGGACTGGTTTCCCGGACTTGCTTTTA
>NW_022631023.1:18051973-18275775 GCF_010015895.1 Lontra canadensis
GGGGCCAAGGTCAATTTAAGCTTTCCAGCAAAATGGCAGTTCAACCGGGGTGGGGCTGAATAGTCCTTTACACTAGGGTACTGCAAAGAGCATCTTAGTGATGAAGAAAAGAAACTAAATGTGTTCGACTCTATAAGAAATCCCACTTAGCTTTCCAAGGGGAGGACCAGAAACCCAGTGTGATACTTTGGGTCTCTTATCCATTCTGCAATAAATAATGCTGGTAGGTTGAGAATTAAATCAGTCATGCCCTGATCTGGGGAAGCAATGCACATCAGTAGACACATGATACATCCATGTGTGAGACCCTCCTCTATGACCTGCGTTATCTGTTCCTTCCTTCTACCCTTTTGGGGACAAAGAGCTTTAAAGTGGGTCAGCAGCAGGTCTAATAAAGATGCAAGCTTCTCAGGGAAAGCTCTCAGCTCAAGCTACACTTGACGTTCCAGGGCTGCCTGAGGTCTATGAATGCAAATTCCTTTTCTACAGCAGTAATTTAATATGCCATCTACTGTTGTGGCTGGCCAAGTTTGCCTAAATTACCCCTTCTGTGATGCTGAAACTTGACCTTGTACATTTGTTTTTGGAAAATTCTTTTTGTAGTCTGAGTTGGTTTCCAGTTTGAAGATACTGCCTTTATATTATATAATATACAAACTTTTGACAAAATAACCTCAGTCTCAGTGGGCTCCAACTTTTCTAAAAGAACAAAGTTGGGGCCTGTAGGAGGCTGGGGATGGACAGTTCTTAATGTTTCAATTCTGTGGAAGGTGTTTTTACTGCTACAGAAGTAAGCAGAATATCCCCGCTGGTCCCAATTACCATGGCCCCTTCATTACTGGATCCTGCCAGGACCCCATCTCTGCAGTGGGGAAAATGGCTTGTTCACAAAGCCATTCACAGCAGGACAATTTGGCTCCCATGGATAGATGTACCATAGGGATCTTCTGCTTCCTGGAAATCACTCTATAACTCAGGGAAGAGATTGCTCTGGACTTTTAAATGGCACCCTGCGTTCAGGAGGGTAAAAAAGGACGAGGAGCTAATCACCCCTTTTAAGGATCAAAATTGAGCACCAAGGCAGAAATGACCAAAAAAAAAAAAAAAAATTAGGAAAGCTTTAGAACACTGAGAATGTAAAGAAAAAGAACTTAAATATCTAATAGTCTTGCCTTCCACTTCTATGCAGAAACCCAGGGCTTTGTGACCCCTCTGTGCCTCAAATTCTCTCTATACATGGTGCCCCAAAGCTCAAGGATGAGTAGGACCAGAAGGAGATCAGCCCAGATCCTCAAAGATTGAAAACCCAGATGTGGAGTGGGAGGGAAATAAGAAATGTTCAGAAATAACAACAAAAGGCAGAATACGATGGCGTGAATGTCCAGATGGCTCTATGGTCTGGTAGAATGAGAAAACACTCATTTTGTGAGGAATGAAGAAAGACTTCATGGCCTTTGAAATGGATCTTGAAGAATGTGTTGGATTTGCATAAGAAGACATGAATGTGTGCGTAGGGGAGGAAGGACTGTATTTCATGTGACACAGGAAATGAGCTCGGTACAACTATGGAAAAGCACTCAGGAATGGGAAAGAGAACAGGAAGAAGTCCATTTCACACTTGGAGGTCACATCATTCAAGGTCCATTCAGGTGCAAGAAATCACATTAGCGACTTAACGGAGAGAAGTTAATATAAAGAGTAGTTAACTAATATAAAATTCTGAGCTAAGTAAGTGGAAAGGCAGTGCTGTGCTGAGCCATACTGACACCTGAGGCAAACGGAAAAATTGTGCACCCCTGTATCCTGTTTTATGTATTCTTTAAATAACAAATTCTTCTAGAACATTAAAGTAGTTGAAAAATACATTGAAAAATCAAAAGTAGATGTATTAAAATTCATAATGTTGTTTTAAAGTTAAATATTTAGGGGTGCCTGGGTGGCTCAGTCCTTAAGTGTCTGCCTTCGGCTCTGGTCATGATCCCAGCATCCTGGGATCGAGCCTCACGTCAGGCTCCCTGCTCAGCGGGAAGCCTGCTTCTCCCTCTCCCACTCCCCCTGTTTGTGTTCCCTCTCTCGCTGTCTCTGTCTGTCAAATAAATAAATAAAATCTTCTTTTAAATTTAAATATTTAATTACACCAAAAGCTCATTTCTATAATTTTACATTAGTTTAAGCTAATTCAGAATTATTCAAGGTCATCCCTTGGACAGGAGAAATGGCCAAATGTGATGATTATTACAGTTGAAAATGAAATAAGCAGAGAAGTAAATTTTGAAAATACTATTGATGAGTTTGTTTCTATTAAAGCCAGTGGAACAGTTTTCTTTTTGCCTCAGGCTATAATGTACCTCCCCATAGTACCGGTCTACAGAATTTTGATATTTTCTTCATCGTGGTTTTTTTGCATTTAATATTTCTTTTTAAAAATATTGCATTAGGAAATAATTTATCTGGATTAGGAAATAATTTATCTGGATTCCTAAGTATTTTGGTGATCCCTTGAATTTTGTATAAAAAGGTAAGCTGAGAATCCTAAGGAATTACAGCCAAAGTGAAGAGGCTGGCTCACAGGGGCAGACAGCCAGAAGGAAGCACCCAGAAAACATAGAAGGGACAGTCCCTTTTTTCTTCCTCTCACACAGCAATCTCCCACTATAGCCCCCTATAGGTCAAGTCTAACAAGGAGCTTGGCAGCAAAGTAGAAAAGCTGGTTTTTAAGTCCTGACCCCAGCATCACAAAACCAATTGTAGAAGGGTGAGGTTGGGGGGTATCTGGGTGGCTCAGTTAGTTAAGGGTCCAATTCTTGATTTCTGTTCAGGTCATGATTTTAGAGTCGTGGGATTGAGACCTGCGTCTGGCTCCGGGCTTAGCAGGAAGTCCGCTGGAAAATCTCTCCCTCTCTCTCTGCCCCTCTCTCCCCCTTTAAAATAATAAATAAATAACCGGCAAATAGGTGATTTCTCCTGAGTTAGATACTGAAGGACAAGTGGGATAATAATAGTAATTTTTCAAGCATCCCACTAAGCTCTTTACAACGCCACACAGTTAATACATCAAAGTGTCCTGAATCCAAACCTACTTCAGTCTCACCCCAGTGCCCATGCTCTCAACTGCTATGCAGTGGATGAAGAGAGAGAGGACATTCTAGGCAAAGGAGAGCCGAACACACCAAGACAAGAATTGAAAACTAACATGGTATGTGATGGAAACAAGCAGTCCGGTGTTATCGTAAGTAACGTTATAGAACATCTATTATGTGCCAGACCCTTTACTGAGGGTTTTATAACAATTATTTCACTTTTTATTTTAAGTGCTTTTTTATTTCCACTTGACAGATGGGAATATATTCTAAGTTATAGAATATATTAATTAAAGTTACTCAAGCATTATTTAAAGGGGCACTCAGTGCACCCATGAGACAAACAGAACGCAAGTACAGACGCTTAGATTCTAGAGCCCTTGCTCTTGGTCGCAAGCCATACTGCCTCCCACAGAACAGAAAATAAACATGAGTCCAGAGATATGTAAAAGCCAGGTCATGGAGGCCATCCTGAGGTTCATGGAGTTCATTCTCTGAACGAAGAGAGACTGCTAAAACATTTTCTTTTTCTAAGATTATTTACTTATTTATTTGAGAGCAAGAGAATGAGAGAGAGCATGAGAGGGGGGAGGGTCAGAGGGAGAAGCAGATACTTCCCGCTGAGCAGCGAGCCAGATGCTGGACTCAATTCCAGGACTCCAGGATCATAACCTGAGCTGAAGGCAGTCACTTAACCAACTGAGCCACCCAGACACCCCTGCTAAAGCATTTTTTTTTTCCGAAGATTTTATTTATTTATAGGCAGAGAGGCAGGCAGAGAGAGAGAGGAGGAAGCAGGCTCCCCGCCGAGGAGAGAGCCCGATGTGGGGCTCGATCCCAGGACCCTGGGATCATGACCTGAGCTGAAGGCAGAGGCTTTAACCCACTGAGCCACCCAGGCGCCCCTGCTAAAGCATTTTAAATCACATCCACTTTTTTGTGTTTTTTTTGTTTGTTTCAGTAAGTTCCACACCCAGCACGGAGTCCAATGTGGGGCTTGAACTCATGACCCCAAGATCAAGACCTGAGCTGAGATCAGGAGGTGACACTCAACCAGCAGAGCCACCCAGGCACCCCAAACAGCATCAGTTTTGTATTTGGGATAGATCACTGGATTGAGTCCAGTTGGAGGATGGATTTAAAAAACAGACACAGGAATTGGAGAAACCAATTAAGAAGTTATTGCAATGGGGGCACCTGGGTGGCTCAGTGGGTTAAGCCTCTGCCTTCAGCTCAGTCATGGTCTCAGGGTCCGGGGATCAAGCCCCGCAGCATCAGGCTCTCTGCTCGGCAGGCAGCCTGCTTCCACCTCTCTCTCTGCCTGCCTCTCTGCCTACTTGTGATCTCTGTCCCTCAAATAAATAAATAAAATCTTTAAAAAAAAAAAAAAGTAGTTATTGCAATGATTCTTTGAAGAATGCATGGAGTTTTGATAGTAAAAGTTGAGAATAGGGAACATAGTTAAGAGGCTAGAGATATTTATGACACTAATGATTACATATAGATGATGAACAACAGGGAAGATTAATGAACTAGGAGGTTTTTTTGAATGCCAAATACATGAACATGCCATCCATTGCTGGAAATACTAGAAAAGGACCATCTAGTACAGTAGAATAGTTACTTTAGACATTTGAGTTTTCTGGAACTTTGAGCAGATGTGGAAGTAAAAGGTAAGCCAAGACCATATTTTCTTGGCTACTCAATGCCAGCTAAGGAATTTTAACTCAATTTTATTGAAAACAAAGACCTCAATTTTTTCTTTCCTTAATAAAATGTTATGACCACAACTGCACTAAAAGAACTCCAGACTTGCTCCTCCTTTGGTAGAAACTCATGTGGTAACTCAGGTCTCCAAAACACGTTGCCTAAAAGAAATGTATCTAAACTTAAATATGTTTCAACACATATCTATTGAGCTAGTGAGTACCAAGCCATCAAGAACTGGATTAGTACTGTGCAGTATCTGATATTTTACCTGACTTTCCAGACAACATGTTACGCTACCACAATATCATAGGTGTCGGCAAAAGCCACGAGACTCTGAGTCAGAGACAAAGGATTCAATTATTTAGAGGAATAGCAATAGCCGGAGTCCACATTCGTGCGGGTGTCCTGAGAGCCAGTCCCCACAGGACAAGGTGAAGAGAGACAGAAAATGCCTATATAAGCAATGCAGTGTGTTAAAGGAGAAGAACCCCAAACAAAAGGAACCCATCTATTTTGCAATAAGCATTTAGCAAACTTGCTCCTTTACTCTAGAGAGAGCTATTTGTTTTATCTTCTCCGGCTAAGCAAACCTTCCCTTTGTTCTGGAGGGAGACACTATCTCTAGCTTCCAAGATAAATATTCTAAAAAAGATAGCCTGGAGAAAAGGCAGCTCTGATCACAAGACATGTATCCCTGCGAGATCTGTGAAGATGAATCTTTCAACAGTTAAATGTTTTTTTTTTTTTTTTTTCAGTTTTCAAGTGACTATACGGAACTCTCGGCGTTGGCTTGGCAAGTGTACGCCACAAAGTTTTCGAAAGCATAAAACATAAGGAGACAAAGTTAAGGTGGCCGTACAGATAGAATGAGTCATAACAGCTAACACAAACAAACTGGCTAGATCAAACTCACTGGGAAATGGAGAGGCATCCACAAATACAGATTCCAGAAAACCAACTTCATAGTGAGGAACAGGGGGCCAAGAAGAGGCTACAAAACAGATGCCACTCATCTCCAGAAGAAAGAACAAAAGAATTTGAGAGGGGTTCACTTTACTCGCTTGCTGGGGCTGACATTTGCAGTTCTGTCTGCTGCAAAAGAATATGCCAGAAATTGGCGACCAGTGATTCATACCCTGGCTGCAAAGATAGTACAGTAAGGAGCCAGGGATTAGAACAGGTTTTAATGAGAGCTAATAATCCCATCTTGTGTTCACACTTGACTGTCTGAAAGAGTTTTTACGGATGTCATTTTATATGCTTTCAATCAGGCAGAGATTGACTTAATAAGAGAATACAAGAGGCTTACAGGAAGCTGAGAGTGAAAAGAAGTCCCTCCCTCCCCCTTCCCCCACTTAGAAAGCCACAAACTTGTACTGGAAATGATGTTGCTAGGCAACCTCCAACTTCTATAGGCTTTGGGACTAGATGTTCTTGCTCTCTAGTAGAAAGAAATATCAGACACAGAAGAATGATTTGCTTGTTGATGGTGGTGAACTTGCCTACACCACGAGGGTCATTGATCATTGGGTTAACTCCAAGGAAAATCATGGATCTAGAGCAGGCCTCACACAAATCAAATTTTGGAGATTTTTTTTTAAAGCTTATCTAGACAGCTGTAAAATTTATTTTGCCTTTCAAAAATTATCAACCAGTCAAACATAATTACACACAGCCTCTGGAGAAACTCGTGTGGCAGTGTTGAAGTAGTCCAGGACAAAAGAGTTCAGATCCCTTTCATGCTACCCACGTTTTGTTGTTGTTGTTGTTGTTGTTGTTGTTGTTTTTAATTACTGAAGAGAAGAACAGGGAGAGAGTGAAAACAAAAGGTCAAGGCTCTCTGGGCCATGCATTATATAAGAAAATAAGAAGAGTGAATATTGAAACAACTCAAAACTCCTTCCACAAATTAGCCCAGCTACATGATTTTTTTTTTTCCCAGTAATATTCACCAGCATATGTGCAGTCAAGGAAAAAGGGGATGTTTTTCTAGGGCTGTTGATTTACTAAATTAGCTGTACTGGATGGAGAGAGGGATAAGTCATTTGGGTGTAGATTCAAAGGAAGGATTATAATGATGAATAAAAACATCTAAATTGGGTAAGGAGGAAAGTGAAACCAGAAAGTATTAGAGAGAACAAAGGCAGTGAATTGAAGCTTCTTATAGTATACAGCAAATTGGTCTCAATACTTTGCATCTCCGTCTATCAAGAGGTGGAATTTATTTTCTTACCCTTTAGACCTGTGCTAGTGTTATGACTTGCTTTGATCCACTGAGAATGGCAGAAGGGATGTATAAATGAGTCCCAAGCCTGAACATCAAGAGCCTTAAATGCTTCTTCTGTTCTTGCTTTTGGAATTCTTCAAATTGCACATGACCAAACCCAAGCGGGCCTGTTTCTGGAAGAGAGAACACAAGGAGAGAGACTTCAGTCATCCCAGTAGTCCCAGCCATCCCAGTTGAGACCATCCCCAACCCGCCAGCTCTAGGCACCCTAACTGCTGGCCACAGATGTTTGAGAAAGCATGGCCAAGAGATCAGCTGAGCCTGGCTGAGGACTGAAGAACTCCTCAGCAGAGTCCAGCCCAAGTTGTCAATATAGAGAATCTTGAGCTGAATAAATGGGTTCTTGTTTTAAGCTACTAAGTTTTAAGATAATTGGTTATGTAGCAAAAGCTAACTTTTACGTCCTAATGAGAGAAAAGAATAATGTTTATGAGATATTTTAAACAAGTGAGCTGTAAAGGTGGGGAGTTGTAGTCGGAGAATAGGATGTTCAAACTCGTAATGCTCACAGTAATGTTTCTGTTGAAGCCAAGGTCCAGATGGTGACCATTCTTAGCCATGTGGCTAAGAAACGATAGATGAAAGTGTCTTTAGAAGAGGAAAGTTGGGGGCCCCTGGGTGGCTCAGAGGGTTAAAGCCTCTGCCTTCGGCTCAGGTCATGATCCCAGAGTCCTGGGATCGAGCCCCACATCGGGCTCTCTCCTCAGCGGGGACCCTGCTTCCTCCTCTCTCTCTCTGCCTGCCTCTCTGCCTACTTGTGATCTCTCTCTGTCGAATAAATAAGTAAAATCTTAAAAAAAAAGAAGAAGAAGAGGAAAGTTGACATTACCGAGAATGATTACAAGAGTGGGATTAGAGAAGTGATGGTGTCGAGTGCAGAAAACAACAAACAGCCAAAGTGAGAGCTAAGGGAAGTTGGGTGGTAGGAAAACCAGATGCCGTAGCCATTAAGGGGCTGGTTATAAATGTGTGTTATAAATGGGCAGAGGAGAACTGGTGTGAGGTGGGCACTGGAAAGTGAGAGGATCCCTGACTCAGCCCTTGGCCTGAGGTATGGGATGGGAATAAATAAATATCTTGTACTTGGGAGGGGTGGGGATAACATAATTTCCTCAGAAGCCACAGTCTATGCTGAGGAGAGGAAACGAAGGGTATGAAGTCGATGAGAATGAGGTGAAGTTGGTGAGAAAGGAAAGAATATGGAGGTGAGAAGAGATTGAGAACATGCCCACTGGGATGGCATTTCCAAGGACCTCATAAAGAGGTTGCGGGAGTTGTATCTAGTGGCAAGGGGGTGGCACAATGAACAAAGCAGAGTAGGGGGAGATCTGGGGAGTGTCATGGATGACTGGGCAGAGTGTAACTGAGGTGTGGGATTTGGTGGAGTTAGTCCCTGGAGTCTCAAGTAGAGTGGTGAGAACTTGGGCATAGTGGGAGTTGAGTGGTTTTGTTCTGTGGGGGCTGTGGGAGCTATTCCAGCAGGCCTCAGAGGGAAGCTTCCCTGTTCAAGAAGCAGATAACTCACCGGCTATGAGGGTCCTGCTCAGCTGCAGGGGAAACTAGCCCTACAGGAGGGGTAGCAAAGGCTCCCCAGCTATCTGAGGAGGTGACAAGTATATATCCAGGTAGAGTGATGTCACACCGCTCATGGCTGGACCAGGGATTCCCCGAGCAGTGTGGGCAAAACCCCAGACACCACACTGCATGATAAAGATGTGAGGCTTACAGCCCAGTTGAATACAGATGGGGCCAGCAGGTGAAGAGTTCTGTCTGCTGTGTTTCAGAGAAGGGGCCCATGATAACTGAAAACAGAATAAAGAAGTGGATTCAGGATAAGCACCAACTACTCTTATAGAAGCTTAATGTGAAAAACACAGGTTTGGAGAATTAAAGGATAAAATCTGTCACACAAATGAGATTCGTTTTTTTTTTTTTTTTAGATTTATTTATTTGAAAGAGAGAAAGAGAGTGAGAGATAGTGAGCGATAGAGCACCAGCAGGGGAGAGAGGAAGAAGCAGGCTCCCCACTGAGCAGGAAGCCAGACATGGGGCTCAATCCCAGGACCCCAGGGTTCATGACTTGAGCCAAAGGCAGTCACTTAACTGACTGAGCCACCCAGGCATCCCCACAAATGAGATTCTTATCCAGAGAAAGATGGAGAAGTGGTCCATGAAGCCTCTCCCAGGATCTCAATCTACAAGGGACATTAACACGTAACTGGGGAATTGGAAACTTTACCAGACAGGAACTGAGATAAAGGGTATTATCAGTTCCTAGCTTCGAGCATGTTCCATGCGATGGGGAAGAATGGTTTGAGGAGCTGCTGTCCATGTGCTGAGAGATGAGACAAGACCCAGGAGCTGCCCTCTAAGGACAGTGGATGTGTTCACCCGACTGTGTGCTTAACTAAGCATAGGTCCCTGTATCCCTTCTCCTTTTCTTCCTCCAACACAGCTCTTGGTCTCTTCTCTTTACTCATGTTGGAAATTTTTGAAAGAATTTTTGCTTGAGGGACGCCTGGTTGGCTCAGTCAGCTAAGTGTCTGCCTTTGGCTCAGATCATGATCCCAGGTTCCCTGGATTAACAGCCCCATTTGGGGCTCCCTGCTCAGCAAGGAGCCTGCTTCTCCCTCTTCCCCTGCTCATGATCCCTCTCTCTCTCTCAAACAAATAAATAATATCTTTATTACAAAAATGAAAAAAAAAAGTTTTGCTTGAAAAGGTGCCAGATTTATTATTCTGCCTTAGTTCCCACATCTCCATCTGGCTCTGACTTGTGGTAGCTTGTTTTCTTAGCCGAATAGCATTTTTAGGTCCATTAAGAGCTACTCCAAATGCTGAGCTCTGAACTCTCTGAAGTTTACCCCCTTCGGGGCCCTTTGCGGTCTGAAACAGAGATTATCCGTGCATGCATTTAGAAAATGGAAAATGGAAAAAAGAAGAAGAAGAAGAAGAAGAAGAAGAAGAAGAAGAAGAAGAAGAAGACGGAGAAGAAGAAGAAAGGAAAATGTAAAATGAGTCTTGGAGGAAACATGCATAACATCACCGAGGCATAGGCCACTGTTAACTTTTTACATTATGTCCACCTCGCCCAAGAACAGATTCTGACAGTGAATAGTCTGGTATTCTCCAAAACTGCTCAGGGAACAAGTAACTAATCCCTGATCCACTTACCTAGGGCCATTCAGCTGGGTGATCTAAATCACAGTGCTGTCCTTCATCGGAGGGATCCTAAGCTAACCTGAAGAACGGAATGTAAGTACAGTACTGAGGGGTCCCTGGGCAGCTCATTTGGTTAAGCCCCTGACTCTTCATTTTGGCTCAGGTCATGATCTCAGGGTTGTGAGATCAAGCCCCATGACGGGGAGTCTGCTTGAAATTCTCTCTCTCCCTCTGTTCTTCACCAACCCCTCTCTCCTCCTCTCTCAAAATGTTTTTTTAAATGGGTAGAGCCCTGAAAAATCAATCTCTTGAAGAACTGAGACTGATTGACCAATTAGTTTAAGGCAGGTTTCACTGCCTCTCATCCTCTATATTGAAGTAAAGATGCTTATACTCCAGAGTAAGAATTTTGAGGTGATAATATTGTGAGCATATTTCTTAATAGCATATGATAATCAGGTTATATAAATAGATAAGTGCAAACAAAGATCCACTCAGTAATACCAATTTGACCGCCACCATCTCCAGCCACAGAGAGCCAGGAGTTTCAGCTGCTCGCCTACAGCATCTAGACAGCAGGTGACAAAACAAATGTTGAGAAATGAAACATATGGGAAGATTCAGCTAATTTTTCCCCTAGCAGGGGCATCAGTATCTATACACATAGATCTATAAATGTTCTGTTGGTTGTTTCTTCATTGCTAACTTACTGCAACTCAGTGCTATGTGCACTGGATTCTGGGGATGAATAAATAAAAGATATGGGTCCTTGCCCTCAAAGAAGACAGAGAACAATGGAGGAGAGAGTTATATAAACAAATAATTGCAGTATCAGAGGTTAATTGCTATAATAGAAATATGGGGTGCAGGGTAGACCTGAAGGAGGTAGGGCAGTTTCTCAGAGAAGGAAACACTTGACCATAGTTTAGATGGATGGACTGAATCTAGGAAACCTGAACAAGCACAGAATCTCCAAGCAAGTCCTCTTTGCAGATGTGAAGGGGGGGCCCTCAAATTACAATTCTTTTTTTTTTTTAAGATTTTATTTATTTATTTGACAGAGATCACAAGTACGCAGAGAGGCAGGCAGGCGGTGGGGGAAGCAGGCTCCCCGCTGAGCAGAGAGCCCCACACTGGACTCAATCCCAGGACCCTGAGATCTTGACCTGAGCTGAAGGCAGAGGCTTCAACCCACAGAGCCCCCCAGGAGCCCTCAAATTACAAGTCTTGATCAATATGGTGTACGTGCCATTGTCATAGATTTCAGAAAAACACAATCATCTCAGCACTCAGAGGATAGAGAAGGGGTGTTTCCTTGAGCCAAGCCAGACCTTGATATCCAGGAGAGCCATCCAGATAAAAAACCTGACCATCATCTCAGAGATTTACTTCTGTTTGGCCCACCATCCAAAGAATATGTGTTTATGGTCTGCTTCCTCTGAGGGCAGAGATCACTGTGGTGTTCCCCAAAACTAAACCAGTGCCTGGCATCTAAGAAGAACTCAATAAAAATTTGTTGAATGAATAAGTATACATATGAATGAGTAAGGCATTGAGTTTTTGAGTCTCTTTATCTGTAAGGTATCTCACAAACAAGTTTAATGAAAATACTGAGATGACTCACATAAAACCAGGTCTGTGTAGCACTGTGCCTACTACCTAGAAATCGCTCAACATTAGTTATCATTTTCCTGAGGACTCTCTTCATCAATACTCTCATTTCCAACAAGGCAGTGACTAAGTTACTTTACAGACCTTACACCTTATTCTATCCCAAATTCTTTCAAGAACCCTAGAAAAAATAAGTAGATAATACTATTTTCATTTTGCAGATCAGAAACTGAGATGTAAAGAGATTCATTCATTTGCCCAAGATCACAGAGAGAGTTGAAGAACCAGGATTGTGACCTTGTCTCCAATGCTCCCTATCTCATTTGCCATATTGTGCTGCTTCCCCATAATCTACATTACTACCAGTAGAGCAACTATTGTGTTATGTGACAGCTAGTTGTGTATTAAGCACATAATATTTTCCCCACTCAACTGTGAGCTCCCAAAGGAAGGGGCTGTGTCTTTCCATCTTTGTAGCGAGTCACAGAGTGGGTTTCCAACTAAATTCTGCAAGCCCAAGAGGTTGTCTGGGTGTCACTGAGGGACTGTTGAATGCTCTGAGACTGTTTTCCCCACCTCAGTTATTTGTGTTTCCAAATTGGTTTCTATACCATTTCCACTGAAGAGAGGACTCTAGGTCGGGGGTGAAGGGGAAGTCAAGCTCTAGAATCCATCAATGGCCAAGAAGTTAATGCTGTTAAAAAAAAAAAAAAAAAGGCCTAGTTAGAAGCAGAGGACAACCTTTAGGTATGAAGATTATGGAAGAAGCTAGTGAACTTCACACATTAGTCATTTCTGTGTTACTTATGTGAATAAATCTAAAATTTGAGTGTTATCTTCCTGCATAAAAAGCAGCAGAACACATGTGATATGGATGCAAAAGAGAAATTAGGTCTTCTACCTCAACTGCTTATGGTATGAGGCCACCTGTTACACCGGACAGCAACAAGGGAAAATGAAAACTGATTAAAGGAGGGGGGAATACCAAAAAAAAAAAAAAAACATACTGAAGCTTGCTTATATAACTGAGAGATGACAGACCCGAAAGGGGGTATAAATTTAGTGTCACCCTCAGAGTTGAGCCTAGGAAATGCTCCAGTGGAATAGAGCAAGGAGAAGACACACTTTCTCCATAGCAACGACCTGGAAATGCAGCACCATCCTCATTACCAGAGAATATTTGACAGAGAAAGCTTGAGAGGCGTACTTCCCCCAGAGATTTATCGGGTGGCAGAAGCGGAATGTGGTGGAGAAATTGAAAAGCGAGAGCAGGAGACGGAGTCACCAACGTGTAGGAGGTGCTAAATGGGGGAGAAGCAGAGAGGAATCCTCAAACATTATTTCAAAAATTCAAACACATTGATGTCACATAGAACGGTGGATTAACCAAGTGCTGGATCACTCACCCACAAACCCTAATCCCTCTGTGCCAAAGCAGGGAGGCTGAAAAGCAAGTTACTCACTCTTGACAAGGCCGTAATGCCTGTTCCTCAACAAAAGGCAGTGATGTCGTCACGTGAGTCTGCCCCCTCAATAGGTCAAATATTGACTCTACAGATGGGCCCTTGGCAAGGAGGAGCCAGTCCAAAAAGCTACTTGTGGCCCTGTGCTGAGATGCATTAACTTTCCAGAAGCATCTCCAGTACATGAATGGACACCAAAATGCCCAGAGGGATGCATTCTATGTCACTCTGAGCAACTCAGTCAAAGCTAGAGTTAAAATTCATTTGTTCAGTTCATTTAAGAAGTATTTATTCCTTTTTTTTTAAAATGTATCTGTTTATTTGAGTGGGAGGGGAGGCGTGCAGAGGCAGAAAAAGAAGAAAATCTCAAGGAGACTCCGTGCTGAGCACAGAGCCTGACACCGGGGCTTAATCTCACAACCCTGAGATCATGACCTGAGCCAAAACCAAGAGTCAGTCACTTAACCAACGAAGCCACCCAGGCACCCCTTAAGAAGCATTTACTGATCAGTTAGGCACTGAGATAGATATTAGAAATACAAAGATGAAAAACATGGTCTAGATGCTCAAGAACCCCAAAGAAAGGTATTTGGTTCATACCATGATGGAAGGTTGAGTAGTCATTGGGTCCCTGCAGTCAGAAAGACCTGGGTTCAAGTTCTAGGTTGGCAATTTCCCAACTGCATACATGTAGCTTTAATCTCCCCTTGCCTCAGTGTGGAAAGAAATCATTCCTCCTTTGCAGGGCTCTTTTCAGGACTTTTGTTTTTTAGTATTTTATTTATTTATTTGAGAAAGAGACAGAAAGATCAGAAGCATGGGGAGCGGCAGGCAGAGGAAGAGAGAGAAGCAGACTCCACGCAGAGCAGAGAGCCCAATGATGGTCTCTGTCCCAGGACCCTGAGATCATGACCTGAGCTGAGGCAGATGCTTAACTGACTGAGCTACCCAGATTCCCTGTTTTCTCAGGACTTTTGGACTTTTGTGCTAGTGTATAGAAGGTTCTCAGCCCTGACCTGAAAGCATTATAATTGCTTTTTAAAAAGAGGGGGAGAGGCCTGAGTGGCTCAGTGAGTTAAGCCTCTACCTTCGGCTCAGGTCATGGTCTCATGGTCCTGGGATGGAGCCCCGCATCAGGCTCTCTGCTCAGCGGGGAGCCTGTTTCCCCCCCCAACCAGCCCCCACTGCCTGCCTCTCTGCCTACTTGTGCTCTCTCCCTGTCAAATAATAAAATCTTTAAAAAGGGGGGGACATTTTATTCCTTACTGTTTACTATCATGTACAGTACACTGAGAACACAGAAAATGACCATGTAACTTGTGTAATTCTGTTCATAGTCTATAGTTAGCAGCTGCCAAGACACATACACTGAAGAGGGATGAAACGACCTTCATGGATTGGAACAGCCAATACACAGCAGCAGTCACTAGCGCCATAGCACTGCAACATAAAACAACATGGCACCCAGGGTAACACCAGAATAATTGGCCAACACTCACTGCATGCTTCCTTTCTAACGAGTCTCCGATGTACGCTAACATATCTTATGCCACATCGTCCAATTGTATCCTAACTCCAGGGCTTAAGGAACCTACAATTGAATATTACTAACATTAAGGCTTTTCACTTCCTTTGTCACATCAAAGTGTGAAGGAAACTTCCCAGAGGGAAAGTTTCAAAAATACCCTCATTGCACATCACTCCAATGGAAGGCAAGAGAGGGTCTCAATAAGCAACTGTAATGAACAGCGGCCTCTGGACACACTGTCAAAAATGTCGTCTTCGGATGACACGTCCCCCCTGCTCCTTCTCAGTTCATTATTTCTCAGTCTCCAGGGGTGACAGAATTGAATTTCAAGGGATCTCTGAATGAGTAACATGGGCAGGGAATCAGTAATGAAATCCCAAGGCACTTGGCTCTTTCAGGAGGTGTGAACACTTCTCAGGAGAGGGTGAAGAAACCCGTGGTCCAAATCAGAGTAACAGACTCTGTCTGAGGCCACCATGCTCTGCTGGGTGTTTTGGGCAAGTCCCGATGGTGCTTTCTGCCTTGTGCCACTTACAAAATGGAACCCCTTCTGCTGCTCCTCCCACAAGGGGATACGGTGTCTGCCGGTTGCTTGCTTCCAACAAACCAGCTTTAACTAATGAGGGCAAGTTGCTGGTCATACTCACATGCAACAAAGCTGGGCTTCACAAAAGAATGAAACACAGAACTGGACAGTGAAGAGCTCAAATGTTTTCTCTCCATCTCTGGGCTTAGCCAACCTCTGCCTCTCTGTTTCAGCCATTCCATCCTCCCTCTGAAGACCTGCGTTCTTGGCCCCAACACACACAGGCCAAGGTAGATTTATCATCAAGCTCATGAAGCTTAAGCTTCGGGATCTCTCACTTGCAGAGACTCTTCCAAATTCGTATTCTATTCACACTGTACTTTGCATGTGTGTGTGTGCACATGTGTCTGTGTACATGTGTGTACGTGTGTACGTGTTCCTCAAGAGGACCTCTACATTGTTTATGCCTCTGAAACTGGAATCTGTTCCTACCCACAAATGATGTGTTTCCGTAGCTTACACTCTTCATGCTTCATTTCATGCTTCATGCCATTATTTAGGTTACATAGCCCCAAAGTTAACTGGAATCTTAGAGAAGTTGGCTAGTGTGTTTTTTTGTTTGTTTGCTTTGGGGAAGTTTTGTTTGTTTGTTTGTTTAATGCATGGATTTTATTTTTTTTAGAGTAGTGTTGTTAGGTTTACAGAGATATTAAGCAGTAAGTACAGAGGGTTCCCATATACCCCTTTTCCTTCCACACCAAGTTTCCCATCTTATTAACACCTTGCATTGGTGTGATACATTTGCTACAATTGATGAACCCATATTAATATGTTCTCTTTTTTTTTTTTAAGAATAACTTAAAAAAAAAAGACTTTATTTATTTGACAGAGAAAGAGAGAGCCTGAAGAGGGGGAGCAGTGGGCAGAGGGAGAAACAGGCTGCCCACTGAGAAGACAGCCCAATGTGGGGCTCAAATCCAGGACTCTGGGATCATGACCTGAGCTGAAGGTAGATGCTTAACTGACTGAGCCACCCAAACGCCTCACTAATATGTTCTTCTTAACTAAAGTCCAAGTTTACATCAAGGTTCACTTTTTGTGTTGGATAGACAGAGTTTTTGAGTCTCAATTCCAAGTTCCCAGATGAGAAAATCAAATGGGCTCCACTGAAGAGGTGTTTACCACAGCCTGGGGGTCTGCTATAAGGTGGGAATGTGGCTATGGCTCTGTCAGTGATAAGCCAGGTGTGCGCTGGGCAGGCATTGCTACTGAGGAAAAGAGGTATTTCATACATAAAAGAGTACTACATATATAGAAGATGTTTCTCCTGCAATGCATTCGGAAGAACTTTTCTTCCATTGTCCATTTCTGTCTGCGTGGGTCAAAACTATTTCAAAGAATTAATCAGATTGCTGCTTGATGCCCTTCCTAAAATCTTGAGATTCACTATTTGAAATCAAATATTGACCAGCTAAAGCAAAAGAGTACTACAGTTCCACCCTTCCATTTGGGTGGAGAGGAATGGTGGAGAAAATAAAGCAAAATCTGGGCATAGTTTGAGGTTTGAGGTTTGAGATTTGAATTGTCTCTCACTCCACCCAGTGCCAGAATGGCTCAGTAAAGTGTATTTACCAAGCAGAACAGTTTCAGACAAAACCTCCTACCTTTTTGATCAGAAGGAGACATGTAACTAACCCTTGGTAACTATTTGCCCCCCAGGCAAGGCTGAAGAATGGTCTCCCCTGAGACATCAATGTCTTAATCCCCAGAATCTGTGGGTATGTCAGGTTGAGTGGTGAGGGGAATTAAGTTGCCCTAGAGCTGGATTAAAATAAAATTATCCTGGATTTCCTGGGTGGGCCCAGTGTAGTCCCAAGTATCATTAAAAGTAGAAGAAAAAGGCAGAAGTTGTGTTGGAGGAATGAGACATGAAAGACATGACCAGCCATTGCAGGCTTTGCAGCTGGAAGGAGACAAGAGCAGGAATGCACACAGAAGCCGGAAAAAAGCAAGAAAACAGATTCTCCTCAAGAGCCTCCAGAAAGGGGAGCCTGGGTGGCTCAGTGCGTTAAGCCTCTGCCTCTGGCTCAGGTCATGATCTCAGGGTCCTGGGATTGAGCATCTCGTTGGGTCCTCTGCTCAGCAGGGAGCCTGCTTTCCCCTCTCTGTCTGCCTGCCTCTCTGCCTACTTGTGATCTCTCTCTGTGTGTCAAATAAATAAATAAAATCTTCAAAAAAAAAAAAAAGAGCCTCCAGAAAGAATCAGCCACGCCAATACTCTGAGACCCACATCAGACTTCTTCTTCGCTCTAGAACTATAACATGATACATTTGTGTTGTTTTCATTCAGTGCATTTGTGATACTTCCTTACAGCAGCAAAAGGAAACTAACACACTCAACATTCTGCCTTTCCTGCAACTGGTTTATTCTTGGGAATTGAGAGCAGGGATACTTAGAGCCTAGATTCTTAGTCAGGTCCACAGTCTCCCATGCATTGCTCTGCACACCCCAGGCCATCAGGATATAGGGACTGGGTCCTAACTTCTACCTACATGCAGACCAGCATGAAACAGGAAGGTAGAAAGCACTAATTCCATTACTTACCAGTTTAATCTGCTTCTCGAAATTTAATTGGAATTTCTAAACACTGATATAAGGGGGTAAAGGTCGATGTTGAAAATTCTCCTTTCAAGGAACTGCTCACCCATTCTGCCAATGTATTGGAATTGAGCAGACTGAATTATTTGTGACAGCTGGTACAATGAAAATTATTAGTCCTAGCAGGCTCCAAACCAGGCAGGTCCCTAGTGACAGAAAGTCAGTGTAGGAAAGAGTTCTGTCTGCTGTGACATCTTTGAGCTCAAGGAAAATAATAGCACAGATGCACAATAATACAAGAACTTTAAAAATTATAAAGCAAAACGAAGCCCAAGGAAATCTTGTGTAATGCCTAACTCAGAGAAAAATCATTCTGAGTGTAAGGCAAGAGATATTTGGTTTATTTTGAAAGACCATAATACTCAGAACACTATTCTTCATAAGTCACTCAAATACAAGAGGCCTGGGTCTGCCAAATTATCTCAAGCTAGACAAATTTTGGTAAGATCCAGGTATGCTGTGGGGCCATCGGGAGAATGCCTTTCTATCCTCAATCCACACAAAAGGGCATTCTGAGAGTTGACTACTCTGATTAAGGAGACGCAACTCTCCCAAGGTACAGTGTATTGAAAATGACTACAGTTTTAACTAATTTTAAGTGGTTCGTGGAATTCTAAGCATGGTTTCCACTGGGCTTTCCAGTTTCCTTGTGAGACTTGCCCAATTTGAAAAGAGGAAAAGTGCTCTTGGTGCTTGACTGAGGAGGTTAACCTGTTTTCCACTGCCGAACCTTTCATGATACTAAAAAATCTGCGGGATTTTTCATTTCCCCAGAGGGGATCCCAGCTTTGATCAAAGCTTGACTACCCAAAAGTCATAATTTGTTACTCAAATTATGGAAGGAAGAGGAAGAGGAAGTTCATTCCTTGCATGCTGAGTACTGACTCTTCCATTAGGCTTATCTAAATATTTATTTCTCAATAGCCTTCTGTTTTTGGTTGAATTAAGTCCCCAAAGAAGATATGTTGAAGTCTTAAAAAAATAAGAAAAAGATACGTCGAAGTCCTGAACTTTGGTACGAGTGGATGGAAATCAAGTGAAGATGAGGTCATCCTGGATTGTTGCGGGGGTCGGGGGGAGGTATGTCCAGTGACTTGTAAGAAGCCCCCGTGAGGACACAGGGACACAGAGACCCACGAAGAGAACAGCCTGAAGATGATGGAAGCCGACAGAAGAAGGATCCAGTTGCAAGCTAAGGAGCGACAAGATTACTGGCCACCACCAGAAACCAGGAGAGAGGCATACAACAGATTCTCCTTCAGGGCCTCCTGAAGAACCAACATTGCTGACACCTTGATTTTGGACTTCCGGCCTCCACAACCGTAAGAGAATACGTGTCTGTCGTCTTAAGCCACACAGTTTGTCGTGATGTGTTACAGCTGCCCTAGGAAACTAATATATACACTGCGGATCATTTCAAAATTAGATCTGCTTTTCGCTTTAAGTTGGCTTTCATTCCCAGCAAGGTCGTCAGAAGGAATTATTATTGTGATTTGTTTCAGGAAAAGTAGAGCTGTCTTATGTAATTGCTGACAAAGGAGTAAAATCATGGCTCACACTCTGTTCTTATGCCAATACACACAGGGTGCGGTTGCTAGAGCCCAAAGAGAAAAGTGGAGGCCAGCCGCTCGGGCTGATCTTTACCACACTCACAAGCCCTCCTGCCTCAAATCACCAGTGCACAAGACATAGAATAGAGACTTTTCTCACCACCACAGATTGGGGAAAGGATTACGTACTCACGATGTACTATGTATCAATGCATATCATCGATAGTTACAAAAAATGGTCACGATGGTTATGAAGGCTCAACTTGAAGAGTATGCAACATCTAGGGCGCCTGGGTGGCTCAGTGGGTTAAGCCTCTGCCTTTAGCTCAGATCATGATCTCAGGGTCCTGGGATCGAGCCCCGCATCAGGCTCCCTGCTCATCGGGGAGCCTGCTTCCCCGTTTCCCTCTGCCTGCCTCTCTGCCTACTTGTGATTTCTCTCTCTGTCAAATGAATAAATAAATTCCTAAAAAAAAAAAAAAAGGAGTATGCAACATCTAAAAACAAAGTTCAGATGCGCCTGGGTGGCTCAGTCGTTAAGCATCTGCCTTAGGCTCAGGTCATGATTCTGCTGTCCTGGAATCGAGCCAGGCATCGGGCTCCCTGCTCCACAGGTAGCCTGCATCTCCCTCTCTCACTCCCCCTGCTTGTGTTCCCTCTCTCACTGTGTCTCTCTCTGTCAAATAAGTAAATAAAATCTTTAAATAAATAAATAAAATTTTAAAAAATAAAAACAAAGTTCACTCCTTTAAATTCCATCACCCTTCACTGGTAACTTAGAACTCAGCCTACGTATTTATCTTGGGGGACTCTGGGTCTTAGAGCCAGCTGTCTGTTCCGGAATATGTGAATTTGTGGCTGGAAGCTTGTGGGGAAGATAAGAAAAGAGATATGTATGAGTCTTTGCAAGTTCCTTAGATGCCAGACCTGCAAAACTGGAGAGGGGGACGAGCTCCACTCAAGAGCAAAGGGGCCCTGCCTCGGAGAACCGCAGGAGGGGCCGAACGCTCTTTGAACAAATGTCTCAAAGAAGGCTTCCTCAAAAGGCTTTCTCTTGTCATTACTGGTGCCAAAGACTCAGCAGAGACACCCCTGTGGACCCAGATTTTCTCAGTATTGAGCCTGGAAATGGTCCCAGTGGAGAGAGCAGAGACCTTCTGAGATGGCCCTGACCTCCACCCCCAGGGAGAGTCACTCATTTCCAGTGCTGTGTAGTGTGTCCAAAAATTTCTCATCTTAAAAAAAAAAAAAAAGCTATTTTCTTTTGGCCCAATCTCTCCTTTACTTAGAAAATCTCACTTCTCCTTTCAAAGAAATTCTTCTTAAAAGAGAAAACTATACTCCCCCATCTCTTGTCTATTCCTCAGCCCATGGCAATCTGGCCTTCCAAAAACTCTTATCCAGTCATGTCACAAAAGCTCTCACCAGCACTAACAAAATCTTTTATGGTTTTGGGATCTCTTTTGACCCTCCTGAAGCATTTCATCACTTTCCCCGGACAGTATCTCCTCCCTTGGCTTCTGAGGCACCACTTCCCCTGTTCTGATGTTTATGTGTAATTTCCTTACAAAGCCTGTCTTATATCTCTCTTTGATATTTGTGTTTCATACGACTTTATCCTGACTCTCTTTCCTTCTGTCAAATCTTCCTGGATGTTTTCGTTTAAAACCTATGGCTTTAATCAAGTCTAATTCAACGAATTAGCCCCAGACTCATATGTCCCCGGCTGTCACTTGGCGTGCCCACGGAAATACCCAACAGGCAGCTCAGAAATCATTGTCCTCCAAACTGGTATCATCTCCCTCTTTTCCTTTCTTTCCTATCCTTTTCCTTCGATTCTAATCTGAGGAGCTATTCCAGGTAACAGGGATAAGGCAACGAACGGAAGAGCCAAAGCTCCTACTCTGATGCTTTATTCTAGTTGAAGAGACGAACAATTAATAAACTACTGAGATGAAAACATCAGGGGGAGGAAGTGCTGGGGGGATAGCGGAGGGTGAGCAGATAGGATAGAGAGGTGTTCTTCACATGGGTGCTGAGGGAAGTCCTCACTGTGGAGGTGGGGTCTGAGCAGGGAGCTGAATCAAGTGAGGAATGGGGGGGGGCGGCCGGGGGGGGTACCTGGGAGAAGGCAGAGCGTATCAAGTCGGTTTGACTTGGAGGACTAAGGAGTTCTGGGTGGCTGGGACACAGTGAACCAGAGGAGGTGGCCAGAAAGGCCAGAGAAGTAGCACAGAGCATATGATGCAGGACCTTATAGGCTAGAGCAGGAACTTAGGATCGTATTTTTACTGACACCAGAAACCACTGTCAACATGACTTGACATGTTTTCAAACTCTGATTCTGCCTGCACACGTGCAGGGAGCTTATACATCAAGGTCCAGTCAGGAGGTCGAAATCACCCCCAAGTATTTGGATATGATCCTGATTGGAGCAAAAAAGGAAAAGGAGAATCTTTTCTGCTTCCTCCTATTTTCCAATATCTCTCTACTGCCCCCCCCCCCATTTTGAGGACTAGCAGGAAGCCAGGGGCAAAGGAAAAGTGTAATCTGTGCAAAGCAGAATCCAAAACACAGTTTGTATCACTAGGGATGAAAAAAAAAAAAGGAAAGTCAATAGAAATTGACTAACAGCGGCTTAAATATATAAGGATATTTTTCAATAGAAACAATGGAGACCATACATGGCTGTGAGTATAGGTTCAGTTATTTAAGGTGTCAGAGTTTGCATCTTGGAAATTCTCTGGGCTGCTACAGTTCCAGGCATCACATTCCGAGCTCCCAGCACGAACAATGGCATCTGCCCCCAGAGACTCTTAATCATAATCCCTCCAGTCTTTCATCGATCAGAACAGTGTCAAATGACCACACTTCGCTGCAAAGAAAACCCAAAGTGAGTGCTAGTTTTCTCGCTTCTCTAGCGAATGTTGGCAAGGGAGGAGGGCATGGCAACCATGTGGAGATGGACAGTGGTGACCACCATAGGCTCCAAGGGGTCAAACTTTTGAATCTCTTTGACCAAGCATAAATAAATGCTATGAATGACTCAATGAACAAGGTAACTAAGAGATGCTCCTTAAGTAAAAAAAATTAAAAAAACTCTGACTTGGCGCTGTCCAATGCAGTAGACTCCAACAACCACATGGAGCTGTGAATAACGGAAAGGTGTGAATTCAGGGGCACTGTAAGTGTGAAGTGTGAAGTGCACCCCGGATCCCAAATTTGTAATACAAAAAAAAGTATTTAAAATATCTTATCAGTAATATGTTATGTTGATTACATGTTGCAGTGATATTTTGCCTATATTATAAAAATTGGTTTTTTACCTGTTTCCTTTTATTCTGTTTAACATGGCTGCCAGATTATTTTAATTACATATGTGTTCATATTATATTTCTATTTGATAACATTACTCTAGATTATTGAATGACCCTTTCTTTTTCTAAGGCAAGTCCCTAATTTTCAGCCTCTAAGCCAACACTTCCCTCTCCTGAGGATGCTGGTTGTCATGGTTTTCTAAATCTGGGAAGATCTTACCACAAGCGCATCTTCCATGGTCTGATTGTTCAAAAAAGTATTTTCTAGCAATGGGTTAAGAAACAACAATAACAAATCCTTTTCATAAGAAACAAACTGTGACCATTGTATATATTTCAAGCTGAAGTAGGTAAGGTACATTATAAAAATGATTAATTCAAGGAAGAGATTCAAGGGAGGAATCAAATAATTCAACATCAATAACACCCCGAGGCTATCAAATGAGCTGATTTGAATAACCACTGGGAGCAGGACTGCAATTTAACTTAGTCCTTTACTTAATCCTTAACTTTTTTTCATTAAATGCAAGGAATCATGAAATTCTAATTTGCTACAAGCTTCTCCACAACTTCCCATTAAAAAAATGTCTTCAGTGACTCTGGTGAGAAAATGGATGAGTTGGAACATGATTATAGCCAGCCTGCAGCAGGCAGAATAATGCCCCCAAAGATGTCCATGGGATTGACATCATTATTCTATTATAAACAATATTATAGCTTGTTATTATAAATACTATTTATAGTATATAAATTCAATACTATTTTACTATTTTCTTTTATTGCTAAATGGTATTAGAATAACTATTATAGTTATTCTGCTGTGATGTTCCTTGTTGTCCATTATTCCTTCCCCATTCTGATTCCCCATTGGGATCAGAGGGACCGAAAGAGGGACCTACAGAGAAGGGGATCAAATAATGCAAACTGATGACTTTGGAGATGGGGGAGAGAGGATTGGGCCAAAACACGCATGTGGCATCTTGAATCTGGAAAAATGCAAGGGAATGGATTCTCCCTGACAGCCTCCAGAAAGGAAGACAGGCAGCCTTGCTCACACCTTGATTTTAGTCCAGTGTGACCCATGTCACACTTCTAACCTCCAGAACTGTAGAATAATAAATTTGTGTCATTTTGAGACACTTAAGTAATTGTTAATTACTTAAATTACAAATTCTTAGTCATTTATTTTGGCAGCAACAGAAAACTAGTAGGCAACCTGGAGAAGTAATCATTAAAACAAAAATAAAAACACTGATTTTTTTTAAAAAGATATTGCTAGCCACAAAACTTTTTACCCTTGTGAAATTCTCACCAGTGTCCATTGTCAGCTATCAGAAGATAGAAGTACTAA
This sequence comes from Lontra canadensis, assembly GCF_010015895.1. Taxonomy (NCBI): domain Eukaryota; kingdom Metazoa; phylum Chordata; class Mammalia; order Carnivora; family Mustelidae; genus Lontra; species Lontra canadensis. The sequence goes on from NW_022631023.1 coordinate 18,076,218, forward strand.
AACAACCAGCTTATGAGAAGTTATTCTACTGGGATGTTCTTTCTTGTCCATTATTCCTTTCCCCTGTGAACACATCAACACACACAAGAGAAGCCTCATTAACATTTCTTAGAGGATTGAAAACATTTCTGTCTCCTGCCCTTCACTCATTTTATTTTTTTTTTGAGATTATATTTATTTATTTGCGAGAAAGAGAGAGAGAGAGCATGAGAAGGGGAAGGGTCAGAGGGAGAAGCAGACTCCCTACTGAGCAGGGAGCCCCTTGCAGGACTCGATCCCAGGACTCCAGGATCATGACCTGAGCCAAAGGCAGTCGCTTAACCATCTGAGTCACCCAGGCACCCTTCTTCACTCATTTTAAATAACAGATAACAGTAAGTTTTGGGAAATAAGTGTTTTTTTCTTTCCTTTTTTTTTTTTTTAATTTTCGTGTTTATACCTTATTTCTATTAGCTTGTAGGTTGGTTTCATTTGTCTTACAATTTTTTCCTAGTTTCTTACCTACAAGACAGCAGCCATTCTGTGCATTCCCCTCAACTACAGTGTGCTTAAAACACCATGGCTTGCTCAATATCTTTTGTCTATGTAAGAAAATATGTTTGTGCAAGAGAATTTTGCTGTCAGCAGCATGGGGGGAAGAAAACTTCTATCCATTTTGTAGTTAGACTAGTTAAAGTTGGACAAAGTTATAAATGATAAAATGATATCTGCTTCCTAAGCAAGGGTTTATTTGAAAATTCAGCCCTGGGCTGACGACAAGAATGCCAGAAAACTAAGAAAACATAATCATAAAAAAAAAAAAAATGGTAAGGAGATAACCATGTGTTATCAACGTTTCCTTCAAGATTCCTCTTTCAAATCTGCAGGGAGACTTGAGAATGTTTAGGGACTCTCTTACTAATATAACCGAAGGTCACTAAGTCTTCCAGTTTTGAAATAGGCTCAGGTCAAATACTATGTACCTGTGCATGTAAGTGAAGGGATTCCAGCACACATACTCATGGTTCTGAGGAGTCTCAGATTGCAATCCTGTTCCTACATGCCCTTCTATCAGTCTGGCCTTCTAAATCTACATCCTGATCCTGCTTTAGGTCTTTCTAATCTGCCTTGCTCCTCAGCCCCAAAACATGACCCACTGACAAGGGCTATAGTGTCTGTAGATTAGGGTTTCTTAAAAAAAAAAAAAAAAAAAAAAAAAAGACAATAGGGCCAAAATGGAGTCGCTTATGCTAAGGCTCACATCACCAAATAAGACTTGACTTAATTTCAGTTTCAGCTCTCCCGGAAATGGAATCTTAAACCAACCAACCAGGAATCTGCCTGATAGATTCCTGTCATGCTCTAAAGGAAAGTAACCTCGGGAGCACCTGGGTGGCTCAGTGGGTTGAGCCTCTGCCTTCAGCTCAGGTCATGGTCTCAGGGTCCTGGGATAAAAGTCCCACATGGGCTCTCTGCTCTGCAGGGAGCCTGCTTCCTCCTCTCTCTCTCTCTCTCTCTCTCTGCTTGCCTCTCTGCCCACTTGTGATCTCTCTCTGTCAAATAAATAAAATACTTAAAAAAAAAAAAAAAGGAAAGTAACCTCAAAATAACCAATGTAGGTGTTTTTGCTTAGCATAACTTCCTTGTTCTTACTCCCTTCTGCCTATAAGCATCCCTCATTTTATATAGCTTTGGAGCTGTACAAAATGAGATCTTTTTGGAGATCTTTTCTATCTGCTAGATTGGATGCTACCCGATTTGAATCTATTTTTGCTAAAAACAAAAAAACCTCTTAAAAATTTTAATATGCTCAGATATCTTTTATCAGTTCTGCAACAGACAGAATCAGACAGCACTGCTTCTAAAGTTGATCCCCCATTCCCTGCCCCAGGGGTCTCTTGCTCACTCTTTCCTGTCACCATTTCCATGATGTCACTTCGGCCCACTTCTCCCTGTCTTCTCCAAGTTCTAGGGATCTGAAACCAACTCCTTCTGGAGCCTGGTCAAAGGAAACCTACATAGCAGTTGCCATGTGAAGTCATTCTCTCCATTTTAGTTGGCCACAAAGAGCAGTTGAGTGCCCTTTGTCATTCCCCTTCGATTCCAGACTGGTTTTATGACCAAAAGGCTCACTAAGTAGTTTTTCTAAACAAAAGCATAACATTTTCCATGAATTCTGCTATCCCTACAGAATAAAAATGTGGCTAGTCAATTGAGGGTTTTAAAAATAATAATACTTTCCTTTGCACTGGAATATAGGACATATTTCTTCATTTGTTTTTGTCATGTAAGCCCACAAATAGTTACATTAACACGCAATGTTGGTTTTAACAAAATGCTATCACAGCACATTGGAAAGTGACCCTGCCTATCCAGTGAGAGGTATGAGAGTGCTTTCACAGGGGGGAAAGCATTGGGTTAGATACTAACTACTTGTTATGCCCTAAAAATAATGCCAACAAGGACAACTCAGAAAGAAATCTTCCTCTATTCTAGCATCATGCAAATGGAAATGGCAACTTCTGGGTATATCCAGAATTTCTCCTATTTTCTCTTTATAGTTTAGGTCTGTTTTCTCAAAATGTATATAATCTGGAGAGCACTGGATTAGAATAGCCGGGGCTTGTTAGAAGTATATCCAAATGAATCAGAATCTACTACCCAAATGAATCAGAATCTGCAAAGGTTGGGAGCCAGCAAACTACATTTTTAAAGCATCAATGTGACTTTTATGGTTGGCCAGGCTTAAGAGCCATATCCAGAGTGAAGTAGCTTTGATATGTAGGTTAAACTGTTGAGCATTCCAGTAAACATATGGAATCTCTTGCATTCAGAGCTCCATAGAACACAAAATGCAGGTCAAAATAAAGGGTAACTTTACAGTGGAGAAACCTGACAAATACTTCCTTTGCCAGGTGATCAGAGTTGACATCCCTAGTGATAAATTCTGTTGATAACATGTACCTGGATACGATATGATGAAAATCGCACTTCACCTCTGTGGTCTTTACCTCAGAAGTCCATAATTCCAGTCTAATTTGTGACAAAAACAGCAAATAAATCTCAACTGAAGGACATTCTACAAAATCCTGATAATTCCTCAAAGCTGTCAAGGTCATCAAAAACCAGGAAAATTTGAGAAGTTTCAGGAGACATGATGACTGAGTGTGATTTTCTGGCTAGGATCTTGGAACAGAAAAGACATTAGGGAAAAACTAAAAAAAATCTAAAGAAAGTATGGACTTTAATTAATAATACTATATTAACATTGGTTCACCAACTCTGACAAGGGAACAGTAGAATATGGGTATAAGATAAATGGGATCTCTCTGTACAACCTTCATAATTTTCTGTAAATCTAAACGTCTTCTAAAATTAAAAGTTCATTTAAAATGCTTTTTTAAAAAATGGGAGTTAAGACAAAGATAATTGATGTATGCTGGTGTTCTTCATATCCCTCTAAAAACAAGCTACCTAGTCTGTTGGTCAAAACTTCATTCCAGAGACACCTGGGTGGCTCAGTCAGTTACGCCCTGAACTCTTGATTTCAGCTCAAGTCATGATCTCAATGTTCTGAGACAGAGGCCCCCCACCCCAGTCAAGCTCTGCACTCAGCAGGGGGTCAGCTTGAGATTCTCTCTCTCTCTTCCCCTGCCCTTCCCCCCACTCGTGGTGTCAAACTCTCTTTCAAATAAATAAATAAAATCTTTTAAAAACCCTTTATTCTGCATAGGTTAATATCATCAAGATGAGAAAATTAGTGAAATGAGTGACATCAAGATGTATATAACCAATAGGTTTAATTCTTCTATATCATTTACCCATAGGACTCCCTTGTTATACACGTCCAGGGAATTCTACTCCCACAAAGCATGAGTGAAGGAAAATCATTGCTATAGAACTGTAGGAGAGGAAAAACTTTCCCTCCACACTCCTAAATCCAATAGTTGGGTCTATGAAATTAACTAAAAATAAGTTAATAGGAGATAAGGTTTACAAATTTATTAATTGTCATTATTATGTGTATGAAGGCATCATGGGGGGGGAGTGAAGATTCCAAAGAAAGATGATTTGTGAGAGCTTATACTTATACCTGTCTTACCAGGAGGTGGGTAGGCCACTGAAAGGAGAGAAAATGATTTTCAGGAAAGATTAAGTGGCTCTGAGAAGACTAGATGGAAGATAAGATAATTTGTGACAAAGTTTATGTGGGTGTGGTCCCTACTTCTAGTCTTTTTCTGTGGTAGAAATCAATCTTCCCTGGTTAATGGAATTCCCAGAAAGAAGATTCATGACAATTCAGTTCTTTTTGGAAGACCTGTCTTTAAGGAGCTAAAGAGTGTTTGGAGAAAGCCTCTCCCTGCATTTGCTGTTTTTCAAGTACTTTCAGCTCAAAGTAATCAATATAGCAAAGCAGCATATTTTGGGGTGGCACATCCTGAACTGCAGAACACAGTGCATCTCTAGAATTATTCTAACTGCTAGCCTCCTTACACATTTCAAGTAGAAATTAGCAATCCAATGAAACCTCTAGAAGGTAAAATGTATGGAGGGAGGGGGATAGGTATGTGTAAGGGACAGGCAGGGCTAAGTAGGGAGAGAAAGGGTGCTAGGTGATCAGGCTCACAGAAATCCCCAAACTGTGGAGATGTGGGGAAACCAGAGGTAAGGGAACTTTTGGGACCACCCTGCCCTAGGCCAGTGGGGTGGGTGTCTTTTTTTATGATAATCACCTATGACCAGCAAGGAATAACCAGACCCCCCAAAAGAAGTAAGCCATTGAAGGTGTTATCACTAGTCCTTGCTCAATGGTGACATCAATAGAAATGTTAAAAGGGTTTAAGTTCCCTGGTAAGCTTTCTATAAAAGACCTTTCTATAAAAGATTGCCTCCTTGGCAATCCTGTCAGGTCTCTTCTCATTCTTGAGAGCTTTTTCTGTCCTCTTCACTTAATAAACTTCTATTATAGTCATTTAGTACATTTCTATCATTTTACTCACTCTCCTTTGTCCACGAGATTCATCTACTCCTTGAGACAAGAACTTAGGGCTCTCCCACTTCAGATATATTTAAGTAGAGGGCCACTGGGGCACCATATTTACTTCTCAAGTGACTCCCACCAAGAATAAAATGAAAGCCATCTCCCTATCTGCTCCCTACACCACTAACCTTTACTTGTGAATGAACACTCCACTCATTTCTCAACTGACAGGACGCTGCTTCTCTCCATCGGTAGTTACCCGCTGTTCTCTCTCCTTCTCCCTGCTTTTCAGGTAACTCAGTCTCCTCCAACTGAGATCCCACTCACCACTCAGATCAAAACAAGAGAGTGAAGGGAAAAAAACCCTTGAGGTTCTTTTTCTCCCAACACCTACTCCATCTGTGGTTCTCTAGAGCAAGTGTTTAAGGACTTGCTTAAGAATCTGTTGTTAAATTTATAGGAATTTTGTAAATTGATTGTGAAACCGTTAGTAGTTTTATATCATCATGGTTGAAGTATTTACACCAATCGGGACTTTTTCCCCAGCACTCCCCACTATATCTTATTTCATAAATGTACCTACAGACCTCAGAACCTTGTTCTCCTCCTCAGTCCTGTAAAGGCTGTGGGGTTTTCCTCTGAAAAGCAGAAGATAGGTTTCTCTGGTCCTTAAAGACCTAGTGCCATTGTCTTGGTCAAAGGGTTTTGTTCTCAAGAAACAGTTACTGTCATGATAGCTCCAAAAAAGAGATGAAAGTTGGGGTAGGAACTGAAAAGACACAAAAGAATGTCAGATAAACATGGGAGAAAGTACACAGCCTGAAATTAAGGTACTGGAAACCTCACAGAGTTCCACCAGTGGGGATCACCTGACTGGTTGGTCTATGGTACAATCAACCACAGGCTGGGGAATCTCTCAGTCAATTTGGCTGTGCCTCCCCTTATGGGACCAAGGTTCAGGATGTGGGAAAGAAAGGCAGAAGAAAAATTATTAAATTTCCTTACTATCTATAGCTCCTTGATAAGACTTGAAACAGGCAGAATGACACTCCTCTTGGGGACTCAGCAGTTGCCTTCAACACTTCCCTAAGGGCAAAAGGCAATCTTCAACTGCCCTCCAGGACCCTGTAAGTCTACTTTAACATATAAAAATTCCTTTGGAAACTTCCTTTATCACTACTCCCCAAGACACCGGGGCTTCGAATCCCAACATTTTTTCCTACGTTACAGCTACATTGTCTATCACATACTGGAGGCTGTGTAATTGTTGAAATGAACTTTCTCCAGTTTCTAACCATTGCTTTTCTGTTTCAAGGAGAACTGTGTAATTTGGTAGTTTCACCCCTACCTCTCCTGTCACTCAACCAAGAACTTAGATTTTTTGATGCGTGTTGTGAATGTCATTGCAAACAGTTAAATAAAAATAGAGCATCCATTTCCATCCAGATCCTGTAAGGAAAGACAACAAGCAATAAATCTTAGAGGAAGATATGCTGGCCATGTTTCACTGTGTTAGCCTGGATGAATTGATGTAGGAAAGATATTAGGATTCAAAGCTGATGGCCAAGAAACCACTCTTGAGGTGTCTTTGGTGCAAAAAGGTGGTTTTATCAAAGCATGGGGATAGCACCCATGGGCAGAAAAAGCTGCACTCCGGTCATGAGGAGTGGCCCATTGTATACCTTCAAGTTGGGAGAGGCTTAGGTAGCGAAGCCTAAGTTTCCAGAATACCTGGGGGGGTTAGCTACTGTTGTGAAAGGTCATTTATTACTATTTAGTAAACCCTCAGTCATGAAACCCTGCAGATGTAGATCAGTGGGTCATATGCTTGGGGAAGGTTTGCCAACACATATCTTGAAGAGTAGAGATAAAGGAAATTGCCAAAGGAATTTTTATATGTTAAAGTAGACGTACATGGTTCTGGAGGGCAGGTGAAGATTGCCTTTTGCCCTTAGCGAGGGGTTAACATCGAGGCAACTGCTGAGTCCCTGAAAGGAATGTCATTCCTCCTGTTTCAAGCCTTGTCAGTGGACTATAGATAGTAAGGAAATTTAATAAATTTTCTTCTGCCCTTCTTTCCCACATCAGTTAGACTGTCATGGGAAAGGCTTTATCAAGGATCAATCTTCTAGGGGGTGCCTGGGTGTCTCAGTGGGTTAAAGCCTCTGCCTTCAGGCTCAGGTCATGATCCCAGGGTCCTGGGATCGAGCCCTACATCGGGCTCTCTGCTCAGCAGGAAGCCTGCTTCCCCTGCCCCCTGCCTGCTTCTTTGCCTACTTGCGATCTCTGTTAAATAAGTAAATAAAATCTTTAAAAATAAAAAAGGATCAATCTTATAGGAACTCATTGCATAGTAAGAAGCTCATGATCTAACTAGGAATAAGGATCATAACAGCAGAGTTTGCAGCATGGTATAGGTTAAGCCCCAGGAACCTCAAAAAAGCCAGATAAGTTCAGAGATTACCCTGCAGATGGTTTCTGCCATTCAAGATTCCTTTTTCCCTGCTCCTGCCGCCCCCCCGCCTCCCGCCATGTCTCAGTCTCGGTCCCAAGAGGAGACACTTCCTGCCAAGGAGGAGACTAGAAGCATCATTACTTTCAAATACAGCCAATGGAGGATGGAGATAAGTGCAGTCCCTAATTTCACTTTTAAGAAAGATACATTTCTGGCTCCCTAAATGGAGAGTCTAAAACTGTCCCAGATAAAGATCCTTACAAATGGTGGCTGAATTACCTATTCTAATTGAATTATCCTTCATGGATAGCGAGGTTAATGGGATTCCTTGGGCTGGTTGTGGAATCCAAAGCCTACTATTGCTACTCTGGAAAAATATACACCACCACATTGTAGGTGCTGGGTTTTTGGAACCCAGTGCCTGCATCCCAGCCAGCAGAACTAGGACAGTTGATCAGGACACAAGCTCAACTCGACCAAACTCTTCTTCCTGAACTTGCAAGTACGCTCGCAACTGAGGAGAACCAGAAAGGGAACACTGAGAACAGAATCAGAAGTTACTGTTGCAAATTAATTGAATTCTTGGCTGGAGACTTCCCAAATGTGGAAGCTTCTTATATACATATAGATATATTTCTGATTTTATTTTTATTCTTCGGTTGCAAGAGTAAAGGAAATTTTGAAGCGCATAACTGGGAATATTATGGATTCACAGTCAATCTCTTCAATGTCTAACACTCCAAAAATAATGTTCTAAGCACTTTTCATAGATGAAAACGACTAATGCGGAAATAAACTTCCATCGTCTAAGCTTTGGTTGTTACAAGACATTGCTGTCTCCCTCTAGGATGTGCTGAGCTCTTTTTGTGTTTGGGTTATGAACACAAGCAGCCAGCTGCTCCTAATTCTAAAATTACAGAGTCTTGGGGAAACCAGAAATAAACAAGGCAGGAAGGCAAGAGGAGAGCCTTGGTGTCAGTCACTCTATGCATTCACTCAGTTGCTATTAAGTTACTCTCAAACATTTATTGAGCACCACTATTTGCCAGGCACTGTGGTTTAGCGCTGGAGATATATTGGTGCACAAAAAAGATATGCCTCTTGCTAACAGCCCTAAAGAAGCAGTCAGAGCTAACACTTACATGGTGTTTGTCAGTTCTGGGCTGGTTCTAAGCATTTTCTTATCTTAACTAATTTAATTAATTCTATCAAGTAGGTGCTATCATCTCCATTTTAAAGATGACAAAACTTAAGGGGAGAAAGTTTACAATGGTAGTCACATAATCTCGCTAGTCACTATGTAACCAATCTAAGGTCTCTAATATTCAAACCAATCTAGGGTCTCTGAAGGAAAATGATACCAGTGATTCACTTCAAGGAGTGGACCCTGAGATAGTAGATGATTCTTTGAACAGTTCTGTAGTGATGGGTGGGTCCAAAAAGATGTGTTGTTATTATGCTGTGGCTTTAGTCCTCGAAAAGGAGCAGTCAGTTAACAACAGGGGAATTGTCTCCCAGACTTAGAATGTCGAAACTCCAGTCTGTATCTCTTTCTACCATCACCCTGTAATGAAATGTCAGAAGTCTTGGTCTTTCTGTTTGGGGGAAAACATCTCCTACAAGATTGATGTCGAATGAGCTCATTTCCGATATTACTGTAAAAAATGTCCTCTGTAGGAAAATGAATTTCATATTGGCAGAGATGCCAATCAATACATTTGAGTTTTCTGCTGTAGCAATGATGGATGGGGACACCTCCACCTGGGGAACCTAATGACGTGCACTGGTAACATGTTGAGTGAACCAAGAGTTCTAGTCCTGCCACAGGGAGAGACCCTTTTCTCCTTGTTAGAGCTGACACCTTTCTATCTTCAGCTCCATGCTCTCATCGACCAAGCTTACTGGACCCACTTGAGTGTTGTTAAATTGCAATGGCCGATTCTACCTCCCCAAAGAAATGTTCAGTGTTAGATTACAACTAATATCACTTTGCTGTGTTTTGTGATTTCAAAAGATGAAAGCAAGAGAAAAGTTCTAAGTAGGGAAATGACTAATTAAAATAGGACGCAATTATGTGAAATTTATTATTAGTTAAAAAGGGGTGGGTGGTGGGGGGTTGGGTGAGCCTGGTGGTGGGTATTATGGAGGGCACATATTGCATGGAGTACTAGGTGTGGTGCATAAACAATGAATTTTCGAACACTAAAAAGAAATAAAATAAAATGAAAAAAAAAAAAGCTGAAGCAAAAAAGAAAGGATAATAGAAGACTACATAGAAATATTACCATAAAAAAGATAACATAAAGACAATATAGAAACATAATTTGGGGGAAGAATATAATTTAAAACTGCATGAGCTGTATTTATAGCTAAAATATGTATGGGAGCACCAAACCCTAGAAAGTCACAAAAAATAAAAAGAAGTCAAGATTGCAACAGAGTAAAGAATGTATTACACTTTCTGTATCTTGCTAGTTTTCTGTGACGGGATTTGTCTTTTTAAGTTGAAAGGAAAAATGTAATGTTTATTTGCTATTTTAAAATGTCAAAGGCTGGGGCGCATGGGTGGTTCAGTCAGTTAAGCTGCTGCCTTTGGGTCTCGATCTCATCAGGCTGTGTGCTCAGAGAGGCTGCTTCTGACTCTCCCTCTGCTCCTCCCCCCAGCTTGTCCGTGCACATGCACTCTCCTCCCCTCTCTCTTTCTCTCTCAAATAAATAAAATTTTAAAAAATAAAATGTCAAAGGTCTTGGCTTACTGCTAACTGCTTTTGTCAAGCTTCAAAATGCGAGCCATATCTCCACTAGAGGAGACACTAGAGGTATAATTTTTATACTAGAGGTATAAATTTATACTAGATTTATACTAGAGGTATAAATCCAGAGTTAGCATGTCCTCTGTCATCAAAATAGAAATGCTTTAAAAAAAAAAAAAAGAAGTTTGTCTGCATCGCTTCAGAGCACAGAAAGTCATATGGTGATTTTGCTTAATAAAACATACATGCTGCTTTTTTTTTTTTTTAGCCGAGTTCTAGAATAATGCATATTTGTCTCCAGTTCTTCAATTCATGTGATGCTCTCTGTTAAAGAAATTAAGCCTTTGTCAGGGCGTCTCTGTTGTCCCAGGCAGCTCCCGCTGGTCAAGCCCTGCAGGGGTTATCTGTGTTGCCTTCCAGCCTGTCTGTGGCGGAGACCGTGGATACAGGTGATACCCCCACGGCCTCGTCCAGGCAGTATGTCATCTGCCTGGGAAGGGTTTGAAGGAATGGATTATTCTGAGACTTTGCCACACCCATATTTATTACTTGATACAGATAGTTATTCCTATTTCCGTGATTCCCAAATTGTGGTTTCCTGAGCAGCAGCAGCAGCCCCAGAAATCTCATTAGAAATGCACATTTTGGGGCACCTGGGTGGCTCAGTGGGTTAAAGCCTCTGCCTTCGGCTCAGGTTGTGGTCTCAGGGTCCTGGGATCGAGCCCCACATCGGGCTCTCTGCTCAGCGGGACGCCTGCTTCCCCCTCTCTCTCTGCCTGCCTCTCTGCCTACTTGTGATCTCTCTCTCTGTCAAACACATAAATAAAATCTTAAAAAAAAATTTTTTTTTTTAAATGCACATTTGTAGGGCACCTGGGTTGCTCAGTCAGTTAAGCATCTGCCTTTGGCTCAGGTCATCATCCTGGGGTTCCTGGGATGGAGCCTCACGTCTGGCTTCCTGTTCAACGGGGAGTCTGCTTCTCCCTCTGCCCCTCCCCCAGCTTGTGCAATTGAGCTCTCTCTTTCTCTCTAAAATAAATATATAAAATATTTTTTTAAGTGCGCATTTGTCAAATCTCCCCCCGAGCCCCACCCCGCCAAGATCTACTGAATTGGAACCTTCGGTGAAGCCCCAGTCGTCTATGTTTAAACAAGACCTCAGGGTGGTTCTGAGGGACACTATTGAGAACTGCTGTGCTATTCAATAAAATCAATCGTGATACATTTCTACTTAACATTCAAACACAGCAGCAAGACTGTATTACTTTTAATTTCTAATTTGCTATTGCAATCACAGATTTTCTTAACATTTTATTTTTGAAATCATTATAGAAATGTAGCAGAACTGGCAAACAAATGGTGCAGAGACTTTCCATATACCCTCTACCTCACTTTTCTCTATTGTTAACAGCTCTCATAATGATGATGTAAGGTAGAAACTAGGCAGGAGCCTTGGAAGAAATGCCCCAAGGCAGAGTCCCAAGTCCCTGAAGGGGAAGGATAGAGGAGTGAGCTGGAGGCAAGGCTGGTGATCCATAGGTTATACTATGTTAGAACCCCTGGGGGGCACAACATCTTGACCTTGTGGCTTCCAAGACCTTAGACCTACCAGATCAAGAGCCACAGGTGCAAAGCAGGTGCTCTCCTAGCTCACCTGTGCCCCAGGATAACCCCTAGACTCATTAAATGCATTTGCACTGTGGTTATAGAGCTCCACCCCTGTGGAGAAAGGCTGCCTTGACGTTTTTCAGTTCAAACTTCATAAGGTCAAAAACTCCCCTTCCCAAGGAGGAGTTTCCCAAATGAGCCAAAGGAGCTTCCTTTAGAGACCACCAGATCCCGAGTCATAAGTCAAAGGTCCTCCCAGCCAGAGAGATGCCAATCTGATAACCAACTGATAACCAACCCCGAAACAACCTAGGGCCAGTTTCCAGCCTGAGAATCTGCACACTCTCCCAGCTTGACAGTGTGCTTCCATTTTAATGAACTGCTGGGTACTTGCTACTTTCCTGGCTGTCTTTATTTGAGTGAGGATCCTCCTGTAAATCTTGTCCTGGGGAATCCAGGGACCCTGACCTCCCATTCACACAACGCAGACTCTCCCGTCAGTAACAGTGGGACACGGATCAAAACCAGGAAGTTAACTTTGGCACAAGACTATTAACCAAACTACAGTACCCATTTGGATTTCATCAGTTTTTCTACCATGTTTTTCTGCTGCTGGGGGATCCATTCCAGGATTCCACTTGTACTTAACCATTATGTCTCCTTCAATCTGTGACAATTCCTTGGTCTTCCCTTGCTTTTCGCAACCTTGACATTTTTTTTTTTTTTTAAGATTTTATTTATTTGTCAGAGAGAGAGCGCGCAAGCACAAGCAGGGGAAGCGGTAGGCAGAGGGAGAAGCAGGCTCCCTGCTGAGCAAGGACCCCGATGTGGGACTCGATCCCAGGACCCTGGGATCATGACCTGAGCCCAAGGCAGCCGCTTAACCAACTGAGCCACCCAGGCATCTCATGACCTTGATGAGTACTTGTCAATTACTAATAGAATATCCCTCTATTTGAGTTGATCTGGTATGTTTTCATGATGAGATTGAGGTCATGCATTTTGGGGAAATACCACAGTTGGTGACACACCTTTCTCATTGCATCATATTAGATGGTACGGCATACCAATATATCTTACTGCTGGTGATGTTACTTCGATCACTTAGGTTGGTATCTGCCAGGTGTCTCTACCATAAAGTTACTATTCTTCTCATTATAATCAATAAATATTTGGAGGAAGACACTTTAGGACTATGCAGGTACCCAGTTTCTCTTTAAACTTTGCATCCACTAACTTTAGTGTTCATCGGATAATCACATATTTATTTTATTTATTTATTTATTTATTTATTTTTAAAGATGTTTATTTATTCCTTTGACAGAGAGAGATCACAAGTAGGCAGAGAAGCAGGCAGAGAGAGAGAAGGGGGGAAGCAGGCTCCCTACTGAGCAGAGAGCCCGATGTGGGGCTCAATCCTAGGACCCTGAGATCATGACCTGAGCTGAAGGCAGAGGCTTAACCCACCGAGCCACCCAAGCATCCTGGGATAATCACATATTTTAAACATATCTTCCTAAAGCCACATCGCCGGAGTTTAGGTGGTTCTGGCTGAGACAAACTGAGTGGTGTACACAGACTTCATAATGTGACAATGACATTTGGGGCAGAGTTGCTTAGATAAGAAACAGAAGACCCAAGGAGACCGGACAACAGGGTCACAGTTCTCCGTACCAGTTCCAGGAAGATATCGGATCCGGTGTAGAACACTGCTAAGGAGAAGGAGGTGTGTGCCGTACGTATACCACGCTGCAGGGGAGCTCAGAGGACAAAATGGAGCCCCGAGCTGGGCAGAGAGGCAGACTCATTCCATCACGGACACAGAAAGAGTGATAACTGAAAAGAAAACACAAGGAACTTTCTGGGAGGAAAGGCATGTCTTCATCAGGGCCTTGAGTAAGGTGACTGCCATGTGGGGACTGGGCAGCCCCCTTCGGTGAGGATGTCAGAGCCAAAAAAGAGCAGTCCTGGCTCCACACTGGGAGAAACTGCGTGAGCAGGAGTGAGCAGGGTGGAGGCTGTGAGAAGAGTGTCAATCAGTGAATTGCCAGGTGAGTGAATAAGCCAGAAAACGAGGGTTATCCTATAATGTCCCTCCCTCTGTTCCCAAAGATGGGGGAGGAGGCAGAGAGGAAGCGCCTGGGCACATGACGATGCCATCGTACATTCACTGCATCAAATTCGCCTCATGACCCAACCGACTCTATTTTGAGAAAAGCTAGTTTTATTATCATGGGTCTGGCTTGTCATCTCAGTTACAGCAGACTTCTTAAAACCTAAACTTCAGGTTTGTGTGGATTCCATCTCATTATTGGCCTTCAGATGTAGCGTGAGTTCTGTTCCCGTCCCCATGGGATCACAACGGCGTTCTCAAACTGGATTTTCTTGGGTTTTATCCCCTCTTCTTATCACTGGCAGTTTTTAGGCTGATACCCACTGTCTCGTCCTTCACTCTAGACCAGTTCTGTAGCACCCTCCAACGTTTGTTGCTTCTGAGCATTTTCTAAGGCCAGTCATCACAAATACCCGGGATGTTCTTCATGTGGATTGAGACCGCATGAGCCCACAGGGCTGGGAGGGAAGATCCAGTACCCCAGTTGGTGTCATTTTAGTATCTAGTGAGAGTTGTGAGCTTACAAGATAAGGAAATGAGGAAGAGGATGCAGAATGCTTTCAAATTCAAAGTGTTTAAACCCATCTGTGAAGATACTTAAATACGTTAAGCGCTTGCAGAAGCGCGGGCACACACACACACACACACACACACACACACACACACAGCAAAATCCAGTCAAGTGAAGTAGTATCCTGGATATTAGGTTACAGGGGTTTTTTTTAAATTATTTTTATTAACATATATTACTTGCCCCAGAGGTACAGGTTTGTGAATCGTCAGGCTTTTACACGTCACAGCACTCCCATATCACTCCCCAATATCCATCATCCAACCACCCTCTCCCCCCCAACTAGGTTGCAGTTTTTTATTGGTAGATGAAAAAAAGAGGTCATGATATCAGCCAAATTTAGATTAGATGGTTAATTTTATGTCTCAACTTGACAGAAGCGGGAGTGCCCAGATATTTGGTTAAACATTCTTTCTGGGTCTGTGAGGTTTTTCCAGACAAGATTAACATTTGAATGGGTGGACTCCCATAAAGCAGATGGCCCTCCCCAGTGTGGGTGGGCATCAGCCAATCCATCCAGGGCCTGAATAGACAAAATGCAGAGGAAGGGAGAATTCACCCCTTTTCTGTCTTACTGTTTACGGATCTTCTCCGCGCTTGGGCTGAGACTTACAGGATTAGTTCCCCTCGTATTCAGACCTTCAGACTCTAACCGAATTACAGCACTGACTTTCCTTGGTCTTCAGCTTGCAGATGGTGAATCGGGAGATTTCTCAGCCTCTATAATCATGTGAGTCAATGCCATACACACACACACACACACACACACACACACATATATATTCCATTTCTTTGGAGAACCCTGACTAATACACAAAGAAAATGACAACCACCTTCTCTAAATATGGAAACCATGATGATACAGTGACTGAAAGTCTTGGCTTAGCAGTTGGGATTGAAAAAAAAAAAAATCCAATCAGCATCCTGGCCAATATTTCTCCTTGTTATGTTTCCTCAACCAGTTGTTTTCTGGAAAATTTTAGAATTAAGTCCAGAATTGTTTAAGAGAATCAACGCCACAGGATAAATCTTCTTCTTCTTCTTCTTTTTTTTTTTTGGTATTGTGCTAAAGAAAAATGCCTAAAGCACTTGGCACTTCCAACTTGTCCTACTTAAGAGAATATGGCTTATCACAGGAACAGTTCAATCTTGCATTTCCAATTTAAAAAATGTACATTCTCATTGATCTGAACTCATTATTTAAGTGGAAAAGAATAAGAAAAAATATATTTTAAAAAATATTTTATTTATTTACTTGACAGAAAGAAAGAGCACAGCAGGGAGAGCAGCAGGCAGAGGGAGAAAGAGAAGCAGGCACCCCACTGATCAGGGACCCCATCAAGGGGCTCAATCCCAGGACCCTGAGATGATGGCCTGATCTGAAGGCAGATGCTTAACTGAGTGAGTCACCCAGGTCCCCCAAGAATGAGAAAATTTTTAATGAGATTATGACATTGACATTATAAGAAGATTCAGATATACTATATTAATACATTTTATTTATCAGAGTTAAAAGAATTTAGGTTCCTTGGAAAGACTATTTGTGAGATCACTGATATTTTTAAAAGGTAATTAATTATTTAAACTGAGTTTAAATTGCTTAAGGGAGTTTACATTTATAAATCAAACAAAAGATCAAACTTCCAAAACCTCCCGTGGTGATGCTGTAACATATCACCATGAGCTAGGTGGTTTAAAACAACAGAAATGTATTATCTCCCAGGGTGGGAGCCTGAAATAAAGGTGTCAGCAGGGCTACATTCCCTCTGAAGTTTCTAGGACAGAATCCCTCTTTGCATGGCTCTTCTGGTGGCCCTGGGTTTTCCTTGGTTTGTGGCTGCATAACTAATCTCTACATCTACCTTTCTCTGGCCTTCTCTGTGTATCCTTTTTGGTCCCAGGTGGACACTGCCATTATATTTAAGGCCTTTCTTAAGTCAGTGTGATCTCATCTTTATCTTTACCTAAATCTCATCTGCAAAGATCCTATTTCCAGTAAGGTCATATTCTGAGGTTCTGGGTGGACATGAATGTGGGAGGAAGACTGTCCTACCCCTGACACCCCTTGAAGCGTGATTGTTATAATTTGCTGGAATCATAAGTAGAAAAATAAGATTTTTAATTTTAAGATTACGAAGAACAAGACCTTCGAAAGTGTTGCTTTAACACACTGATCATTAATTTGAAAACCACGGTAACCTCTGAGTAATCTAATTCTGCACCCAATGACTGTCAAGGTCACCGAACAGTGCATATTAACCCAAAAGAATTCTTGTACGACAAAAAGGCTCTGGCAAGATAGCGCTTCTCATTCTTATTCTACTCTAAAATTAATCTTTGAAGAGACCAGAGTTCCTGCCTGAGATTCACCTAAACTAAGAAGTCTTGGGCAAAATGAACACCTGTCAGGATAAAGCAGCTTACGAATAGGATTCCCCAGGGGCGTCTGGGTGGCTCAATCGGCTAAGTGTCTGCTGGCTCAGGTCAGGTCGTCATCTCAGGGTCCTGGGATCGAGCCTGGTGTCCCGACACATGCTCAGCGGGGAGTCTGCTTTTCCCTCTGCCCCTCCCCCACTCGTCTTCTCTCTCTCTCTCTCTCTCTCTCTCTCAAATAAAAAAAAGAACGTTTAAAAAAACAACAAACCAGGATTTCCTATCAAAGGCCAAAAGAATCCTGGAAACATCGAGATGAAACAGCACTAAACAGTTGCAAAGATCTAGGCTCACGTTGAGCCAAAATTATTCTTTAGCCAATTAAAGAAAAGTAGAGCACAACAAAAACAAAATTCATTGGTTTTTGCTATTTTTAGAGCTTTCAGAAAGCAGATTTCTAGGACAGAAGTGATTTTCAGGTAACACCATCTTGGTGAATTCCTGTCTATCTTCTCCAAGTCAAATGATCCTGAGTAGAGGTGAATTCTTTCCAGACTTCTTGGATAATGGCTTTTACTCCACTGACAGCAGCTGAGGGTTCAAAGCAGGCTACTACAGGTCTGAGTCCTGCTCAGGAGAACATTCTGGATCTTCATAATAGCCTAGAGACAACATTCATCAAGATTCTAAAGGAAATGTTGTGCCACATGGCCATCTCCAGGCTCTGGTCTGCAATAGGGAAAGAGGCAATGAGGAAGCTTCTGTTTGAAAGAGAGATTAGAGACTGCATAGCTGCTCCACTCAATTTAGCTGTGCAAACAGCAAGAGAAGCAAAAGTACCAATAGCAACAATTCCTGGAGGTTGATTTCCTGAAAGAAACCTACATAAAACTCTATTCAGTGGGGGTGCCAGGGTGGCTCAGTGGGTTAAGCCTCTGCCTTCAGTTCAGGTCATGATCTCAGGGTCCTGGGATAGAGCCCCCATCAGGCTCTCTGCTCAGCGGGAGCCTGCTTGCCCCTTCTCTCTCTGCCTGCCTCTCTGCCTACTTGTAATCTCTGTCTGTCAAATAAATAAGTAAAATCTTTAAAAAAACACAACTGTATTCAATGGCAAGAAATAGCCTTCTTTTTAAACATTCACTGTATGTGGCTCTTCAAATGTACATCTTTTTCAGACAATTATATTTCTCTGGTAGTATCCTCTCTCTTTAAGGAGTTTGGATGACAAACCCTTTGACTTACAGGTGTAGTTCAACTTATCCTTTTTAGAAACATTACTGTTACTTATTCAACAGCCCCCAAACTGAGTAAGGAACACTCCTAAGACAGGTACTCTCCTGCAAAGAGCTCAAAACACTTTATTATTAGTTGTCAAAATAGATTTCAGATTGGGGGCTGGGGAAAGAAGAAATACAGAAAATAGAAACATTAACTGATATAATAATGGGGAAGAATTTTCTAGGTATAAAAGAAAAAAATAACACAAGATGCTAGAAACAAATTAAAAATAAATAATAGACTAAAAAGATGTTTTCAAATAATAAAACACAATAGAAACAGTTAATAAACTTAGCTCATTGAAAGCTGTAATATCAATGAGAAAATATTAATGGGCCATTACAATCTGGCAAGGAACTTGAATAAGCATTTCCCAAAAGGAAAGAATGGCCCAGGACATATGACTATTCAACATTATTAATCCACAAAGACATTCACAATAGAAGCTATTTTTAGCTCTTGACAGGCTCAGATTTCATGTGTATGGAGCCCATACTGAACACTACTATAATAGCACTATTCTGTGTTTTACATCTGCCGGTCACCTAATCCTTGCAACAACTCAACATTAGTAGGGACTATTATTATTCCTGTTTTGTAGACAAGGAAACCGAACACAGAAATTAAGTAACGAAGTTCGTGTGGCTTTAAATTCAATAGTCTGGCTCCCAAGCCACCCTCTTTTTTTTTTAAAGATTGACTGATTGATTGATTGATTTAGATAGAGACAGTGCGTGCGTGCATATGGGAGCGGGGGCCAGGGGGAGCACAAAGGGAGAGAGAGTATCCTCAAGTAGACTCCCCACTGAGCGAGGATTCCCATCATGGGGCTCATGACCCTGAGGTCATGACATGAGCCAAATTCAAGAGCCCGCTGCCTGACCCACTGAGCTACCCAGGCACTCCTACCTACCCATGCTACTGACCACTAGGCTCTCCTTCCTTTCTGAGTGTTTACAGTGGACTGAATATTTGTGTCCACCCAAAAATCATATGTTGAAATCTTTGCCCCCAATGTGATGGTGTTAGAAGATGGGGCTTCTGAGAGGTAGACAGGCCATGACAGTGGATTTCTCACAAAGAGATTAGTACCCTTATAAAAGGGATCCCCAGAGCGCTCTCTCATTCGATGACAAGTCAACAGACTGAAACCCAGGAGAGGGCTCTCCCCAGAGGACTACGCTGCTCTTGAGCTCCCTGACTCTAGAACTGTGAGAAATAAAGTTTCTGACCTTGAACTTCCAGAATCCAGAACTGGAGAAATAAATTTCTGTTGTTTATAAGCCACTATGTCTATGGTATTCTGTGATAGTAACCTAAACGGATAGAGTGGTGTTGGGTGTAGTGAACTCCTTTTCCCATACAGTTGAGGGGACAGGCAAATGGGTACAGTTGTTACAATGGGTACGAATGGTAAGTGGAGCAGTGTCTTGTGTAAGAGTTCTGAAGCACTTTTGTATGGAATAAGATATATTTTTACAAAGGGATGAAAGCCTTCATGATGGCGAGTAGACTAGATGTGGAGTGGCCCCCCACAGGCAACTATGGCACCAGGAGTGAACACAAAAGGGTCTCTCCTCAGCGCTAGGTGGCTGGCAAAGCTGCGACCATAAAAACACAAAGAAGTAAAGGATTAAACATATGTGACTGTGGAAGTCACATTTGGTGCCTCATTTTTCCAGCAAAGTGCCTGGTAGAAAGATGAGTCATGGGAAGGGGGGGGAGAGGGGATGTCAGGCATAACTACCCTATGGATCATGGTGGGGAGCTAGAAGGGATGAATTGACCTTTGTTCTGAGATGCAGAAAGATGACCTTCAAACCAAGCAATGGGAATTTCCAACCGACTTGGGTTTGGTGGTGAGCTATGTTGATCCAGACTCAGAAGTTGGGTGGAAGACAGAGGCAGGGATCCAAGGAGAGAGGCTTTTGGGAAGTCAAGGGAAAAAAAGCAAAAAAGACAAGGATCATGTTGGACCATCACAACATGATGCAGAGTCAGCATCAGTAAACAACACCCAAGAAGACCACTCATGAACCCTGAAGTTGAGCATTTGTGAATTGAGTCAGTGTGAGTTCTTCAAGTCATCTGACTGAAGAGGTCAGGAAACAAATCGATATTATTATTATTTTTTAAAAGATTTTTATTTATTCATTTGATAGAGATCACTAATAGGCAGAGAGACAGGCAGAGAGAGAGGGAAGCAGACTCCCCACCAAGCAGAGAGCCCAATGCGGGGCTCGATCCCAGGACCCTGAGATCATGACCTGAGCCGAAGGCAGAGGCTTAACCCACTGAGCCACCCAGGCACCCCACAAATTTCTTACAGAAAACCAAGAATTTAGAATAAGAAAATGTCTCTCATGGCCTTTATTAGAATATGGGAAATTGGCTTTCACTTACTTGATAAAGAGTATCACTTGCGTTCTCCCATACTCATTGCAGATATGGCCACCAACACAATGAAGATATAAAACATTTCCATCACCCTAAGCAGTCTCCTCATGTCCTTCTGCAGACTATTTCTGGTCCCCTCTGTGGCCTGGTCTGCTTCGACCATTAGATTAGTTTTGCCTGGTCTAGAAATTCATATAAAGGGAACAGAATAAGTACTCTTTTGCTCTAGCTTCTTTCACTCAACACAATGTTTTAAAAATTCATCCTTGTTGTGTATCAATAGTTTGTCCCTTTACATTGCTAAAAAGCATTCCATTGTGAGAATATCAGAATCTGTTGATCCATTTACTTGGTGGATACCTGGGCCTTTTCCAGTTTGGGGCTATAATGGAGTTGCTTTGACCATTCATGTACAAGTAATTTTGAGGACATGTTTTCATTTCTTTTGGGTAAAACTGTAAGAGTGGAATCCCTGGATCTTATGTAAAGCATATGTTCTACTTTATAGAAAAGTGCCAAATTATTTTCCTTTTTTTTAAAAGATTTTATTTATTTATTTGACAGAGAGAGATCACAAGTAGGCAGAGAGGCAGGCAGAGAGAGAGGGGGAAGCAGGCTCTCCACTGAGCAGAGAACCCGATGTGAGGCTTGATCCCAGGAACCTGAGATCATGACCTGAGCCGAAGGCAGAGGCCCAACCCACTGAGCCACCCAGGCACTCCAGTGCCAAATTGTTTTCTACAGTGGTTACACCATACTATATTTTCATTTTTTATCCCTTACTTTTAATTGTGATAAAATACACATACAACTTATAACATTAACTATTTTTAAGCATACAGCTCAGTCACATTAGTACATTCATACTGTTGAGCAACTAATCTCCAGAACTCTTTTCCCTGTGCAAAACTGATACTTTTTAATCCATTAAACAACCCCCATGCCCTTCCTCCCCACCCACCAGCCCCTGGAAACCACCATTCTGCTTTCTTTCTTTTTTTTTTTTTTAAGATTTTATTTATTTATTGGAGAGAGAGAGCGAGCGTGAGAGGAGAGAAAGTCAGAGGGAGAAGCAGACTCCCCATGAAGCTGGGAGCCCAATGCGGGACTTGATCCCAAGACTCTGGGACCATGACCTGAGCCAAAGGCAGCTGCTTAACCAACAGAGCCACCCACACACCCACAATGCTACTTTCTGTCAATATGAATTTGACTACTCTAGGTACCTCATATAAATGGAATCATGGAGTATTTGTCTTTTTTTGACTGGCTTATTTCACCTAGCATAAAGTCCTCAAGTTTCATCCATATGCTCCTCATTTTTAAGGCTGAATAATATTCTATTGTATGTATAAACCAATTTTGTTTATCTATTCATCTGTTGATGAACACATGGGTTGCTTCTACTTTTTTGGCTATTATAAATAATACTGCTAAGAACATGGACATACAAATATCAGGATCTTGATTTCAATTCTTTTGGCTATATACCCAGAAATGGAATTGCCTGATCTATGGTAAAAAAATATTTTTAATTTTTTGAGGAGCCTCCTTAGTGTTCTCTACAGTGGCTGCCCCATAGTACAATCCCACCAGCCGTGTGCAAAAGTTTCAATTTTCTCCACAGCTTCATCAACACTTGTTATTTTCTTTCTTTCTTTCTTTTTTTTTTTTTTTTTGATTGTTTTTCTCCTGGGTAAAAACTTGATTGTAGTTTAATGTGCATTTTTCTTTCACCTTTCTTGGGCATCAACGCATTTTTTTTTAAAGAAATTTTTTTTATTTATTTAGGGTGCTTGGGTGGCTCAGTGGGTTAAAGCCTCTGCCTTTGGCTCAGGTCATGATCCCGGGGACCTGGGATTGAGTCCCACATCGGGCTTTCTGCTCGACAGGCAGCTTGTTCCCTTCTCTCTCTCTCAATGCCTACTTGTGATCTCTCTTTCTGTCAAATAAATAAATAAAATCTTTTTTTTTAAGATTTTATTTATTTATTTGACAGAGAGAGACACAGTGAGAGAGGAAACACAAGCAGGGAGAGTGGGAGAGGGAGAAGCAGGCTTCTGGCTGAGCAAGGAACCTGATACAGGGTTTGATCCCAGGACCCTGGGATCAGGACCCGAGCTGAAGGCAGCCACTTAACAACTGAGCCATCCAGCTGCCCTTGGGCATCAACTCTTAATGAGACCTCCAGATGATTTATACTTAAATTTCAGTTTGAGAA
The DNA here is from genome assembly GCF_010015895.1 of Lontra canadensis. Lineage (NCBI taxonomy): Eukaryota > Metazoa > Chordata > Mammalia > Carnivora > Mustelidae > Lontra > Lontra canadensis. Next base: position 18,098,947 of record NW_022631023.1, read on the forward strand.
GTGCTAGACTGGGTCTTGTTTCTAGGTTGATTGAAATTCATGGTCATTTTTTTTTAATCATTCAAAGCAAACCCATATATACCACAGCTTTCTATTTATAAATATATTAGAATGCCTCTGTAAAAAACAATGATTCTTTAAACAAACAAACAAACAAACAAACAAACATATCCATACTACTTTATCACATTTAGAACAACTGACAATAACTACATGATATCATAAAATATAGAACAGTCATGTTGAAGGTTGAAGATGCAGGTTATTGTGACAGGAACTGCTGCAAATACAAAGGTTAGCAGCCAGGAGTTGATGCCCAAGACATGATGGGGAGTGACAGAGATGTCACCATATGATAAGGAGGGGGGAAGTATTTGAGTCAGGTAGCCTCAGCCTCAAAAGTGTGAGTGAAATCCCAACACCCTTCACCCCACCTCCAAGAAAGGTGGAGACAGTTTGGAAATGGCAATGAGAAGCAAAGAGGAAAACGTTGAATCAGGGGCAAGGTTATACACAAAAGCAAAAATAGCCACTATATGAGCAATTTGAAGGAAGAAGAGTAGTCTCAGGGAGACCCAGATTTCAGGTGTATTTGGGAGGTGAAAGAAACATTTGTCAAAGGGAATAAATGTATGAGGGACACCTGATTGCAGACCTTGGAGGCACAGTGAAAACTATGGATATGGTTGAGGATGAGGGGATAAAGAATCAAGTTAGATTTATGGGGCAGATGCTTTGGACAGTGTGGGTCATGTTTAGGGTGACAATACATGCCTAGTTTTCCCAAGATGGTCCTAGGTTTTACCTGGCATCCTGACATGTAATTTAGTATATGTCCAGGTTCAGACAATAAATTATGTCGTCTCCCTAGACATAAAGCTTGGTTGAAGAAGTTTGTTCTCCAGGCAGTGGCTGAGTGAACAAGGAGGTACAGTGTGGTGGGATCAGTCCTGAGAGCCAACCCACTCCATGTACCCCACGGCAGTGCGGGCAGCCAGTGTGTCGGGTGTCTTTTCCCCATCATTAAGTCCACTGGGGATGAAGAATGTTAAACTTTTGGCCCAGAAATTCTGCAGCTGATTGCCTCTCCCTAAAAAGGTAATCAATGCTGCAAATACTATTTATGAAAAATGCTGTTCCAATATTATTTATAACAAACTGGATTCCCCAGGATAAATTAGAAAATAATTAACCATCTTTAAGTGAAATAGCTCTACCTCTCTCCTGGGGAACAAACTACACAGGATTATCCAGGCATGACATGTCTGAGTTTCAAATAACTACCTACAATCACAGCATTGGTCATTGTGACCCTTGATTTTGAGACTCATATTTGACACCACTTTAACACCTATCTGTGGAAACTTTGATAATATCAGTGAATTTGAGATGCTTTATTAATGTTGAATTTTTCTAATTTTTGAGCTAATTTTAATGGATATTTTCTAGATAATTAAAAATGATGAATAATTTTCCAAAATTTATTGGTATAAAATTGCTCAGAGTGCTTACTCATGATTTCTAAATTCCTTATATTTTTTTCTCTTGTAAATTGATACAGCTCTATTTTTTTGACTTTATTATTTCTTGTTTTATATCTCATTCATTTCTATTCCTGCCTTTATTTCTGTCCCTATACTTACCTTATTTGTATATCTAACTCTTGAGATAACATCTGAATTCATTTCTTTTTAATATTTCTTGCTTTTAAAAGAAAAAGAAGGTATTTAAGGTTATAAAGTTACTTCTAAATGTGGATATTTGAATTTCACAAGTTTTGATAGACCACACTTTACTATTCAGGTTTAAATATTTTAAAATCCTCTTTCATGAATTCTTTTACAGTAAGTTTTTAGGATTGAGGCCATATGGTATTTTTAAAAGTGATTTTATTCTTGACTTCTCATTTAATTGGATTATGGTGAAAGCACATGGTCTGTACCATACTGACTCTTTGAAAATTGCTGAAATTTCTTAGTGATCCAGAGTGTGGTTAATTTTTGAAATGTGCTGTATAATTTTTGTGAATGTACTCTAACGACATATAATGTCTATTTGTTAGAAGCAGAGTTCTTAATGTCTATTAGATAAAGCTAGTTTATTTTTGATGTAATTTATTGGATTCTGATTGAGATATATTAAAGTCTACCACTATGGTTGTGGTTTTGTCTACGTCTGTGGTAATTCTATCACTTTCTTTTATACAATTATAGGTTTTGTTATAGGTATAGTCAAGCTGACAAATATTATATTTTCTCAGTGATTTTTTTCTTTAAGTGTTAGGTATTGATCCTTTTTATCACTGTCATTTTTTGTGTTATATTTGATTTGTATTGTAATAATATTACTACATCACCCACCCTTTTTTAAAGTAATTTCTATGCCCAGTGTGGGGCTCAAACTTACGACCCTGAGATCAAGAATCACATGCTCTACCAATTTAGCCAGTCAGACACCCTTCACCTTTTTCTTCTGGCTCTCCCTGAGACTACTCTTCTTCTTTTTGGTATATGTTTTCTCAATCCTTCTTTTTAAATATAATTATTTATTTTGAAATAATTACATATTCAAGAAATTTGCAACAACACAAAAAAATGTACAGGTAGTTTTGTGAACACTTCAGCTCGCCTTGATGTTCACATCTTGAAGAACTTTACATCCCTTTATTTTAAATGTCTAAAGTATGCTTCTCGCAAGGATAATACAACTAGATTTTGTTTCCTTATCCAATTTGATAATTTTAGTCATTTTATTATTTTTTACATTTTAATTCCGGTATAGTTAACATGCAGTGCTATATTAGTTTCAGGCGTACAATATAGTGGTTCAAGAATTCTATATGTTACTCCGTGCTCGTCATGGTAAGTGCACTCTTGGTCTATTTCACCCAGTCCCCTACCCATCTCCTCTCTGATAACCGTAAGTTTGTTCTCTACAGCTAAGAGTTTGTTTGTTGGCTTGTCTCTTTTCTTTTTCTATTATTTGTTTGTTTTCTCTCTCTTTTTTTTAAAAAAGGTTTTATTTATTTATTTGACGAAGAGAGAGATCACAAGTAGGCAGAGAGACAGGCAAAGGGAGAGGGGGAAGCAGGCTCCCCGCCGAGCAGAGACCCTGATGCAGACCTCGATCCCAGGACCCTGAGATCACGACCTGAACCAAAGGCAAAGGCTTAACCCACTGAGCCACCCACGCATCCCTGTTTTATCTCTTACATTCAACATGCGAGCGAAATCATATGGTATTTGTCTTTCTCTGACTGACTTATTTTTCTTCACATTATACTCTCTAGCCCCATCCGTGCGGTTGCAAATGGCAAGATTTCCTTCTCTTTTATGGTTTAATGGTCTTTCATACAACATTTTTATCCATTCATCTATTGATGGACACTGGGCTGATTCCATAATTCGGCTACTGTAAATACTGCGATTGACATAGGGGTATATATGTACATCTTTTCAAATTAGTGTTTTCATATTCTTTGGGTAAATACCCAGTAGGGAAATTACTGGATCATATGGTAATTCTATTTTTAATTTTTTGAAGAACCTCCATCCTGTTTTCCATAGCGCCTGCACCAATTTGCATTCCCACCAAGAGCTCATGAGGGTCCTTTTTCTCCACATCCTTGCCCAAACTTCTTTCTTGTGTTTTTGATTTTTGCCATTCTGACAGGTGTGAAGTGATATCTCATTGTGGTTTTAATCTGTATTTCCTGAGGAGGAGTGAGGTTTAGCATCTTTTCATGAGGCTGTGGCCATCTGTATGGCTTCTTTGGTGAAATGCCTGTTCACGTCTTCTGCTCTTTTTAATTAGATTAATTGCTTTTTTGGTGTGGACTTGTATCAGATCTTTATGTGTTTTGGATACTAACTTTTTATTGGATCTGTCACTTACAAATATCTTATCTCATTCCGTAGACTGCCTTTTAGTTTTGTTGATTGTTTCCTTCATTGGCAGAAGATTTTTATTTTGATGTATGCTTAATATTTTACTTTTGTCAAGTCTCACATTTTGGTCTTTAATCCATTTTGACTTTATTTTTGTGTATGTTACAAGAAGATGGTCCAGTTTTATTCTTTTGCATGTAACTATCCTGGTTTCCCAACACTATTTGTTGAAGAGACTGTCTTTTTCCCATTGTATATTCATGTCTCCTTTGTTTAAGATTCATTGGCCATATAATTGTGGGTCCATTTCTGGGCTTTCTAGTCTGTTCCATTGATCTAGGTGTCTATTTATGTGCCAGTACTGTACTTGCTACAGCTTTGTAGTATATCTTGAAATCTGGAATTATGGTACCTCCAGTTTTTTTCTCTTTTTCAAGATTGCATTGGCTATTTGGGTTCTTTGTGGTTCCATATACATTTAGGGTTTTTCAAGTTCTGTGAAAAATGTTGTTCGTGTTTTGATAAGGATTACATTAAGGCTGTAGATTGTTCTGGGTAGTATGGATATTTTAACAATATTTGTTCTCTCAGTCCTGGAGCATGAAGTATCTTCCCATTTGTTTCTGTTATCTTTAATTTCTTTCATCAGAGTTTATAGTTTTCACCTCCTTGGTTAAGTTCATTCCTATGCCTTTTATTATTTTTTGGTGCAATTATAATTTCAGTCATTTTAAAAAGGTGAGTTTAATCTGTTTACCTTTAAAACTGTTACTGATAGAGCTGGAATAATTTCTACTTCCTTATTTTCTTTCTTTGCATTTTCTTTTCCTGTTCATCTTCCTTTTTCTTGGTTTTCCTATCTCTTCTTTTATGACTTTGATTTTTTTTTAAGATTTTATTTATTCATTTGTCAGAGAGAGAGAGAGAGCGCACAAGCAGAGGGAGCAGTTTCCCCACCAAGCATGGAACCTGATGCAAGACTTGATTCCACACCCTGACCTCAGCAGAAGGCAGACACTTAACCAACTGAGCCATCCAGGTGCCCCCTAACTTTTGATTTTCTTGTTGTTTAGAGGTGTAGGTTTATTTTATAGTCAGTACTACTCTCACTAAAATATTATATCTATTTCCTTATTTCAGTTATTTCTTGTATCCCAATTCCTTTTCTCTGGGTTCAGTTTTCTCTTTACTGAAGTATATTCCATATACATTTTTTTTCTTTTTAATTGAAAAACATGCATGGCAAATTCTAGTCTTAGTATTCTGAGTATAAAAGTCTAGGTGGATAATTATTTGCCTTTGGGACGTTTGAGATACATCTCTATGCATCTCTCTTGGCTGATATACTTCTACAGTCATTAAAATGTGGAAATCTTCTTTCTGCCTGATAACTTTTAAATTTTCTAAGAGAGTTTTGCTATAATATGTCTCGTTTGGATTTATTTTTATCTATCTTCCTTGGTACTTTGACTAACTACCCTTTTCATTTAAAAGCTTATGTTTGGATTCAATTCTGGAAAAGCCTTAACTAATCTTTTCAAATATAATTTGTCTACCATCTTCTCATTTTCTTCCTCTATACCTTCCTACAAGAGCACAGGGAGGCTGTTCAATGTAATCACTATTTCCAGGTGAATAGTTCCATTAACTGATTTTTCTTTTCCATTAGGTGCCATAGTTTATTTCATTTCTTAAGGTATATTTATGACCACATTTTATTCCTTTCTAATATTTATAATTCATTATATTTCATATCCATCCATTCTTGGTTCGTCTATGCCTATTTTGTCTCATAATATTTTCTCTCCCATTTACTTTTTTGAGGAAGATGTTTCCATTTATGTTCTCTGTAAGTACCTTAAAATATTTGTTTTAAAGTCTTTTGAGATATTCCCATTATTTTTAATTCTTCTGAATGGTCTTTACTTCATGATTTTGCCAGTTGTCTTTCTTGGCATTATAATTCTATTTGCATTGTGAATATTTGCTTTGTGGGTCTCTTTGGATGTCATTTCTGCTTTTGTTTTCACTCTTCTGGTGTGTTCAACCCACGCTGGCCGGTTGTTGGGCGGTTGCTCACACCCACTCCCTAGGACCTTGGTGAAGAACAATCCCTTGCGGGAAGGTACCACGGGAGCTGCTGCAGTTCAGTCACTGAGCCGCTAGGGGGCCGGCTTCCCCCGGCTCCCGCTCCTGGGTTTATGACCTTCCTCTTTAGCTCCGCAGTGTCACAGGAACCCTACTGCCAATCAACGTCCATGGCAGAAATTCTGAATTCCATTTCAGAGGCAGCGGATCCACACCTGGCTTTGCTGCCGTAGTAAGCTAACTCTGGCCTCAGTCTTTGGTGGAGCAAATTAACGCCACCGAGCCAGCCTCCTAGTTCTCTCCATGGACTGTTCCAGAAGCATGGTTCTGGTCTTCAACACACTCACTTCTTGCTGGTTCCCACTCTACGTTGATCTTCATTTTGTTTTGAATATAACTATGTCTTTTTATTGTTCCGTCTTCTTGGAACAGAAGGAATGTCCGAAAGACTGAAGTTAATGCTCGCTAGAATGGAGATTCTGTATTAATTCAGGCTCAAAGGGTATAAAAGGGAAAATACGGTTTTAACGGTTAGAATATTTTATTGCAGCTTCTCAAAAGTGTTGCAAAGCCTAGTAACTATGTGCACTGATTAATAAGACCTTGTAACAAAGCTGCCTTCCACCGCCAATAAGTGGTATTTTTACAGACTATATGGGAATAGCCCACTAAGCATTTATTGTGTCTTGTGATTTCTTTTCTTTTTGAAGACTGAGACTTTTCCCGAATTTATGCCCAGACTCATCGTCTTTTCACTTTCTTGAGAATTGCAGTAATCAGTGAAGAAAATTAAAACCTCAAAGGGCAAAAAATATTGCCAAACTAGGAATGGCAGGTAGAAAAATAGAATATCAGAACACAAAGAGTGACTTTATCTTTCCTAGTTTCCCTGATGGAAAGATGATCTTATTCCTTGGGGGTTGCTAGGAGAATGGAAGAGAACCTAATTTCTGAATAGCAATTGGCTATGGGAGGAAAAAAATCTATGCCACAGGGAATATTCTTTTTTCTAAAAACATATTTTTAGTTTTAGTTTCATGCTGTTTTTAATTATCTCTGGGTATGATGCCCCTGACATTTTCTTCCACAAAATTCATGCCAGAACGGAAGCTCTTCTTGAAGGATGCATTTCTTACATTAAATTAATGTGATGTTAAGAGTCTAAATTTTATTTTATTTTTTAAAAGATTTTATTTATTTATTTATTTGACACAGAGATGAAGAGAGCGAGAGAGCACAAGCAGGGGGAGTTGCAGCGCGAAAGGGAGAAACAAGCTCCTCACTGAATAGGGAGCCTGATGGGGGACTGGAGCTCAGGGCACTGGGATTGTGACCTGAGCCAAAGGCAGATCCTTAACCCACAGAGCCACCCAGGCATCCCTAGAGTCTAAATTTTAAAGCATGACTACAATAGAAATGGCTTGTGCATAACTCAAAGCCTTATATTTGAGGAATTCTCAGGCTGGAGTTCATCTTGATTCCTAGCTTATTAGCATATCAGTGATGGTGATGGTATGTGTTTAATGTAACTGTATTGAACAAGTTACTGTGCAAATAACAGGAGACATGAAGTGATGAATATTACATGGCCATTGGTTCCAAGGATCAAGAGGTGCCCTCTCTTATTTTCCCGTAATATGTTTAAGAGTTCTTATTTCTTTTATAAGCAATTAGCTCTATATTTCTATATGTTGCCCATTAGAAACAACATTGGCACTTTTTTCAAAGGGAGTTTTGTGGCTGTTGTGTGTATGCATATGATTCTGAAGATACACACAAACATTTACACACGCAACACATATATTGGCTGAGAGAGCTCTGTAAATGAAAATCCTAAACTCCATTCTCTTAGGACAGCCTTTTTCTTTTTTTAAAGATTTTTTTTTTTGAAAGCGAGCAGGAGCGGCAGGAAGGAAGAGAGGGGGAGAGAGAGAGGGAGAGAAGCAGACTCCAAGGGGCTGGTTGTGGGGCTCAATCCCAACACGCTAATCAGGGCCTGAGCCCAAGACAGACACTTAACCAACTGAGCCACCCAGGTGTCCCCTCTTAAGGCAGCCTTTATGTAGTTCTTTTAACATCTGTTTTTAGCTCTAGAATTGCTAACTGTACAAAGAATTCTATAAAGTTGCTCACCATTAAGAGGAATGGTAAAGCCCATAAGTGTCTCATACTGAAAGCCCAACTAAAGGAGCACTTTGGGAAGGACGTATGTTGGTAGAAAGAAACACTGACTCTGGGGCCAGGTGGATTTGGACTTGTCCCTCCTTGGCCACCAATTCACTTTGCAACCTTGGGGACTTGTGAGCTTCCTTCCAGGCATCTCCCCACCTGTAAAGAGAGAATGATCTCTGGCCTGAACACGTTGAGTGATGTCAACACTCTTGGACCAATGATGTATCCAGAAACAAGGACAGGGACACTATTAGAATAAGAAAATATGAGGATTAAGAATATGAAAATATGCTGCAAAGCAAGTGGCATGCAATGCAAACGAGATGTCTAGAGTTACATGGGTTGTTAGTTCCTGTCTAAGAAAAGCAGTCCTATCTGAGGTAACTCAGCTTTAGATGGTGGATACCCATCTCTTTCCTTGTTCCTCACTTCTCCAGACCCCCTAGCTGTAACCTACTAAAACTCCTAAGGATTATTAGTTCTCTCTTCACATGTCTTCGGATTTGGTATCAGGGGCAGGACACTTATCCCAACATTTGTTAGAAGATTAAGAAACTTAGCAGGTCGACACATGTTAGAGTGTGAGGAGCCTTTTTGTAACTATAGCAAAGCATCCTTGTGAGAGCTTTAAAACTGAACGTCACATTGAAAATGGCACCAGAAGAGGAACTCCTACTATAATCACTGCTAAATTGTGTTCAACATTCGTGCAAACATTGACAATGATAAAAATCCATAGCATGTGGCAACCAAGACACACCAAGACAACCAAGACATGGCATACAACTGGCCGCCTCCATCTCAAAGATAAACCCCAAATCATAAGGAAGATGAGGATGACACAGGAAAATTAGTCCTGGTCTGCCCTCTGCCTTGACCCAGGGGACACTTTCGGTACCTTCCAAAATCACCTCCCAAACTATCTTGCTCTCAACCCTAACCAGTATCCCGGGACAAAATACAGGGGTATAAACACAGTCCCCTCCAGTGAGATTTGCATTTGTCTCTCACATTTATGCCAACACATTTCTCCCTCAAAGTCCGAGTGGTAGTTAAAATGGTGAGGTTAATAATCACCACAACAGGGGCACCTGGGTGGTTCAGTCAGTTAAGCATCTGTCTTTGGCTCAGGTTGTGATCCCACGGTCCTGGGATCGAGCCCCGCACTGAGCTCCTTGCTCAGAGGGAGTCTGTTTGTCCTTCTTCCTATGCCCTCCCCTGCCCCCGCCCCTGACTTGTGCTCATTCTCTCCCTCTCTTTGTCCTAAATAAAGAAATAACATCTTTTTAAAAAATAATCACCACAACAACCCATCATGAATCAGATACTGTTGGTATCAATTTTATGGATGAGGAAACCAACCCCTGGTCCATCTGCCTCCAAATTAGATATGAAAATAAAATACACTTTTTTTCTTGTTAAAACCCTTTAATTGGTATGACCCTGTTACTAGAAGCCCAAACTAGGAGATACAGCAATATAATACCTCATCTTTTCTAAAGCTTATTTTATGTGATCCATGATCCTTTTCCCCTTTCTTTCAAAACTACTTAAAAAAAAAAAAAAAAAAAAGCCCACTCTTGTTAACCTAAGCAGTTTTTGCAAGTCTCAGGTCATGCTGAACTTTCACTTTTTAAATGCTATTTCCAGAGATAACCTTTCTGTCTTTTCTCTTCGTCCTTGCTTTTGTATCCCTTTTCCACATGATCTTTTAAAAGCTATAAACTTATTTATATCCTACCCTATTAGGAAATGGATGGCAGGTTACTGCTTAGAGATCTTAGACAATTTCATACTCAAGAAACCCAAAATATGCCTTGCTTGAGTCCTGGCAAGGTCTGACCTGAGCCATCCCAAATATATGGGTGTTAGTGTTCTCACAGTTTTTTTTCTTTTCTTTTCTTTTTTTTTTTTTAAAGGTAGGTTCTGCCAATTTGCTTAGTAATGGAGTCACCTTCTCAAGCTACATAATTAATTTTTTTTAAATATACTTCATTTTTATGATCATTTTGGACTTACAGAAAAACTGAAAAAATAATACAGAGAATTCAGAGAGATATAAAAGTTCTATCCTTAGTTTCCCCTTATTAACATCTCACAGTAGTATGGTATAATTTGTCACAAATATTGAAAAGTAGTGATACAATATTACTTACTAAATTCCAGCTTATCATTCATTTCATTCAAATGATTTCATTCATTTCCGCTATTGATTTCCTGTTCTCAATTTCAATGGTTATGGCTCTTTATTTTTATTTTATTTTTTCCTTCTTGTTTTCATATTAAATTGCTCTTCTTTTTCTAGTTTCCTAAAGTGGGAACTTAGATTATTGATATTAGATCTTTCTTCTCTTCTAATATATACACTAATACTATAAATTTCCCTCAAAGCTTTGCTTTCACTACATCCCAAAAATCTCATTAACTTGTATTACCATTTTCATTTAGTGCAAAACATTTTTAGTACCTCTCGAGATTTCATCTTTGACCCCTGAGTTATTTAGGAATATGTTTCATGATTTTCAAACACGTGATTTTCGTGATTTTCTAGCTCTTTCTGGTGTCTGTCTTTAGTTTAATGCTATCAGGTAACGTGATGGGCCCAGTTTTATTTTTGTTTTTCAACATTTCCTTAGCGATTCGGGGTCTCTTCTGATTCCATACAAATCTTTGGATTATTGGCTCCAACTCTTTGAAAAATACCGGTGGAATTTTGATAAGAATGGCATTAAAAGTATAGATTGCTCTAGGCATTATAGACATTTTAACAATGTTTATTCTTCCGATCCAAGAGCATGGAATGGTCTTCCATCTTTTTTGTGTCTTCTTCAATTTCTTTCATGAGTGTTCTGTAGTTCCTCGAGTACAGTTCCTTTACCTCTTTGGTTAGGTTTATTCCCAGGTATCTTATGGTTCTTGGTGCTATAGTAAATGGAATCAATTCTCTAATTTCCCTTTCTGTATTTTCATTGTTAATGCTATCATGATCTGAGAACATTCTTTGTATGATTTCTATTTTTTTTTTTAAGATTTATTTTTTATTTTGGAGAGAGAAAGGGAGAAGAAAGGCAGAGACTGAGGGAGAGAAAATCCTTCATTGAGGACAGAGCCTTCCACAGGGCTTGATCCCAGGATCATTAAATCATAACCTGAGCTGAAATCAAGAGTTGGATGCTTAACCAACTGAGCGATTGAGGAGCCCCTGATGCCTATTTTTTTTTTAATTTATTCAAGTGTGTCTCATGGGCTGTCTTGGTATATGTCTCATGAAGGCATGAAAAGAATGTGTATTTTGCTGTTTTGGATGAAGAATTCTATAACTGTCAATTAGATCCAGTTGATTGATGATGCTGTTCGAATAAACTCCATCCTTACTGATTTTCTGCCTGCTTGAACCATCAATTACTCACAGGGGAGTGTTGAAGTCTCCACCTATAATAGTGGATTTATCTATTTCTCCTTGAAGTTCTATTCATTTTTGTATTTTGACACTGTGGTGAGGTACATAAATGTTAAAGATTAGTTCGTCTTCTTGGAGAGGACCATTATTTTTAGGTAATGCCCTTCTTTATCCCTGAAATTTTTCCTTACTCTGAAGAGTCTATTTTATCTGAAATTTATATAGCTATTCTGTCTGTTTAAAAATTAATAGTAGCATGATATAGCTTTCTCTATCCCTTTACTTTTAATCTGAGTCTTTCCACTTAAAGTGGGTTTCTTATAGAGAACATATAATTGAGTTTTGATTTGTAATGGATTTTGACAATCTTTGTCTCTTTATTCATATATTTAGATCATTCACATTTAAAATAATTATTGATATATTGATATATTATTATATATAATATATAATATATTCATATATACAAAATATATTAATATAATTAATATTGATACATTAATATCTACCAGGTTTGTAACTGTTTTCTATTTTTTGCCTTTATTCTTTCTTTTCTGCCTCCTTTGCCTTTAACTAAGTATTTAATATAATTCCATTTTACCTCCTTTCTTTGCATACCAGCTATGCTTCTAATTTTTAGTAGTGGCTCTAGAGTTTGCAATATACATTTTTTTTAAGATTTTTATTTGTTTATTTGACAGAGAGAGACACAGCAAGAGAGGGTACAGAAGCAGGGGGAGTGGGAGAGGGAGAAGCAGGCTTTCTACTGAAGAGGTAGCCCCATGCAGGGCTCAATCCCAGGACCCTGGGATCATGACCTGAGCTGAAGGCAGACACTTAATGACTGAGCCACCCAGGCGCCCCTGCAATATACATTTTTAACTAATCTAAGTCAATCTTCAGATAGCATTCTATCATACATAGTGCAGAAACTTTGTAACAGAGTATCCTAATTCCTCCTTTTCATAAAAGATTTTATTCTATTTTCACTTATTTCTTTTCCAACAGTCTTCCGTTCTTCATGCAGATGTGAGTTTCTACATCTATAACAGCTTCCTTCTCCTTGAAGAACTTAAACATTTCTTGTGGGACATGCTTTCTGGCAATGGATCCCCTCAATTTTTGTTTGTCTGAGAAAGTCTTTATTTCCCTTTCATTTTTGAAGGATAATTTTGTGGGATTTAGAATTCTAGTTTGGTCGGTTTTTTCCTCTCTGCTTTTTTTTTTTTCCCTTAATATTTTATTTATTTATTTGAGAGAGAGAAAAAAACGCACGCACTCATATGCACAAGAGAGATAACAAAAGCTGGCAGGAGAGGCGGAGGAAGAGGGAGAAGCAGACTCCCCACTGAGCAGGGACCCTGATGTGGAGCTCAATCTCAGGACTCGGGGATCATGACCTGAGCCCAAGGGAGATACTTAACTAACTGAACCACCCAAGCACCCCTCCTCTCTATGCTTTAAATATTTCACTTTACTCTCTTCTTGCTTTGTATGTTTTTGTATGAGATGTCTACTGTAATTCTTATCTTTGTTCTTGTATATATTTTTTTCATTCAAACTTGTTTCAAGACTTTCTCTTTGTTTTTGGTTTTCTGCAGTTTGAATGTGAAATGCCTATGTATAGATTTTTTGGTAGTTAGCTAAGTGGTATTCTCTGAGGTTCCTAGATCTGTGGTTTTATGTCTCATTAATTTTTGAAAATTCTCAGCTATAATTATTTCAAATATTTCTCCTCCGTCACTCTTTTTATTCTCTTTCTGGTATTCTACTTTTTGTGCAAATTACGCTTTTTGAAATTATTCCACACATGTTGGATGTTCTGTTCCATTTCATTCATTCTTTCTTCTTTTTGTATTTTAGTTTGGGAAGTTTCTATTGAAAAATCAAACTCACTGAGTCTTTTCTTTGCTATACCCAGTCTACTAAAACACTCATCCAAAGCATTCTGCATTTCCATAATAGAGCTTTGAATTCTAGCATTTGATTTTAATTATTTCTAAGAGTTCCCATCTTTTCACTTACAGTTCCCATCTGCTGTTGCACATTGTCTACCTTTCCCATTACGGCTCTTGCCATAGCAATCATAGTCATTCTAAATTCCATCAGATCATTTGAAGCCTTGTGTCATATCTGAGTTTTGTTCTGGTCCTTGGGTTGTCTTTTGGGCTTTCTTCTTTTTCTGTTTTGCCTTTTGCTTTTTGCCTTTCATCACATCTGGAAATTTTTCTGTTGATGGCCAGACATGATGTCTTATGTAATAAGACCTAAGTTTTAAGGCTTTATAGTATGTTTTTATGTGAATTTCACTAGAAATTGGGCTGTGTTTCAAGTTTACTGTAACTATAGATGCTTATGCCTTCAGATTCCTTTAGTGTCTTTGTTTTGTTTTTATAATGTGTTTGTTTATTAGAGAGAAAGAGAGTGCAAGGGGTGGGGGGAGACAGAGAATCTCAAGCAGACTCCTCAGGAACGGGGCTGGATATCACAACCCTGAGATCATGACCTGAGCCAAAATCAAGAGTCAACCCTTAGGAACCATCTGAACCATTCAGGTGCCTCATGTGTCCTTGTTTCTTTCTCCCCTGTTGACTCTGGGACTCCTTAAGAACTACTTCATAGTCTGCATCTTGCAGTTTTTTCCTTTCTAAGAAAGGAATCAAAAGGAAATGCTAGGAATCAAAGACACTGTGACAGCAGGTCACTCTGATGATAGTGGAGTGCTGATGGTGTGGTGATACGGTGTTGAGGGAGAGAAGCATTCTTTCATCTTTTGATGAAATCCCAGTATTTCTGTGGATCTCTGGGCTTTGACCTTCACAGATGTTTCTTACCTTGTCCCCCTCACATGAGAAGTGTGCAGGCAGTCGGAGCAGCAGAGATGCCCTTCCCCAATTGAGATGATGCTCTGGGGAAGTCTGTTCCATTGAGGAGTTCTCCTTTGTGACAGAGGATGCTCAGGACCTGTTTTACAGAGGCTACTCTTTTCCTCCACCAGTTAGAGGGCATCTTTCCTGGCTCTTCGTCATGAGAACCTGATGGGACTCCTGAGATAAAAACATAGGAATGTGTGGGAGTCCCCTTCAGACTGGGTCCCAGGTGTGTTTAATGGTCAAGCTGGCTCAGATGTAGCCTCCAGCACTTTATCAAAACTGCCAGTGTATACAGCTCCACTCATTTCTGCCCCACTTGAGCACCTACGGACTGTGACTCTGGACTCCCCGCCTCACTACGTTCTGTGTGGCAGTTCGTCCTACAACTTTAACTCTCTGACGATCCAAGCAAAGTCACAGGTTTTCAGTTTGTTCAGCTGTTTTCTTTTTTTTTTTTTTTAATTTTATTTATTTATTTGACAGAGATCACAAGCAGGCAGAGAGAGGAAGGAGCTGGCTCTCTGCTGAGCAGAGAGCCCGATGCGGGGCTCAATCTCAGGACCCTGGGATCATGATCTGAGCTGAAGGCAGAGGTTTTAACCCACTGAGCCACCCAGGCACCCCTGCTTAGCTGTTTTCTTATTGTGAGTGCCAGAATGACTATTACTAAGCTCTCTACATACTGAAACTGAAGTCAGAATTTAATTTTAATTTTTATATGCTAAAGCCAAGAAGAAGATGCTGTGAAGGTGACATAATGATTTATTCCCAAGTGTAGGTAGAAATATTTTCAATTTGCTCTAGTACCATATCCAAAAATAAGCATAAACACATCATATCAGAATGCACGTTTTTTGGGGCACCTGGGTGGCTCAGTGGGCTATGCCTCTGCCTTCAGCTTGGGGCATGATATCAGGGTCCTGGGATCTAGTCCCACATCGGGCTCTCTGCTCAGCGGGGAGCTTACTTCCCCCTCTCTCTCTGCCTGCCTCTCTGCCTACTTGTGATCTCTGTCTGTCAAATAAATAAATAAAATTAAAAAGAAAAAAAGAATGCATGGTATTAGTCCAAGGATTTCATGGTGCCAATGATTTGTTGATGTGACTGTCACATATAGACAGCCATCACCACCCCAAAGGCTGTAGTTTTCTTTTCTCTCTTTTCTTTCTGCTACATCCAGGAAGTTTTGATGTATATGCTGACAGCTCTTAGAGTTATGAAATACTTTTATGTGTTTTGTAAAGCCTTTTCCTATTGTGATGTAAGACTTTATTGTTACATCTCTTGTTTCATTTTCTGTGAGCTTGGAAACTTAAAACTCTGTCCCATTGTAAAACAGACCCTGGAATTTCAACATTTGAAAGAATCAGAACTGATTCTAAGACTCAAAATTTACAGACGCTCCAAAAACATCTGGTAATTGAAGTAAACAATATTTTGATGCAATATATTTTAACGGATGCAAAAAAAATCCATGATGAACAAATTATGAAAAGTTTTAAGTAACATCAGGATCAATATATTGTCTTGTCTAAAGATGGCAAATCCTTTACCCATGGGGCAAGTGCAGAAGCAACTATTTGCTGACAGCACACTTTTTATTTTGTTTTATTTGAGAGAGAGTGCTGGAACAGGGGAGGGGGCAGAGGCAGAGGGGGAAGCAGATACCCTGCTGAGGAGGCATTTCCCGACTCTGGGCTCAATCCCAGGACTGTGATCCTGACCTGAACTGAAGGCAGGTGCTTAACCTACTGAGCCACCCAGGTGCCTCCTCACAGCACAACTGAAACAGGTTACAGTCTTTTTTTTTTTTTTTTAAAGATTTATTTATTTATTTTAGAGAGAGAGAGCATGCAAGCAGAAGGGGCAGGGGGAGAGAGTCTTAAGCAGACTCTGTGCTGAGCACAGACCCTGACATGGGGTTCGATCTCATGACCCTAAGATCACGACCTGAGCTGAAACCAAGAGCTAAACCAGCTTAATCAACTGCACCACCCAGGCTCCACAGGTTATAGTTTTTAAAAAGAATTTACTCAAGTTTCAGGGGTTGCAGAAAGTCATTTCAATGAAATAAACAAGCTGTTTTTGTTTTTGTTTTTTTTAGCTATCAATGGAGAATCACCCTTCCTAGTTATCTTGGCCCAACGTGTATGAAGATGGAGTATCTTATCCTCCACTAAAGCACCCTTGAGGTTGTCTCCTGACTTGGGTGTCCCATCTCACCAGCAGAAGATCCACTCACAGAACAAGACTCCACCCATTTCCTCCCTAAATCTTCCTCTAGAGTGGTTTAGATTCCAAGCCAATCTGACACGGGATTATCAGTTTTAACTTCCTCCTTTAGAACACACTTCTTCCTGTAATAATTAATGTGAGAATATCCTTTGCCTACAGGGCTTTGTATCTGTCATAGGGCCTCTGTAGGGAATTACATCAGAACACGAGTACAACATCGGAATATTTCTCCAAAATATGATGATTCTGTTTTAACAGTTCTACGAGCAGTGGTTCGACAGCATAGTCTGGGCTGAATTCCAATCGGGTGGTCTACTTCCCTCTTTGTGTGAGATGAAGATGGGGCTTCCCAGGGTTTCCACCAACATCAAGTCTCAGCTCTTGATCACTTCTGAGCAATTTCTCAAATGACCGAATCAACAAGACACACACATGTGCAACTAAATTCAAATAGAGAAATAGGATACACCGCCGACAGATGCTACCCTGCCTTAAATCTGACCCCCGCTCCCCTTCTCTCCCTTTGGTTATAGTACACAGATCTTTCTTTTTTCTTTCTTTTTTTTTTTTTAAAGATTTTATTTATTTATTTATTTGACACAGAGAGATCACAAGTAGACAGAGAGGCAGGCAGAGATAGAGGCGGAAGCAGGCTCCCCGCCGAGCAGAGAGCCCGATGCGGGACTCGATCCCAGGACCCTGAGATCATGACCCGAGCCGAAGGCAGCGGCTTAACCCACTGAGCCACCCAGGTGCCCCTTTTTTCTTTCTTTTTTAAGATTTTGTTTACTTCTTTGTCAGACAGAGAGGGCAGAAGAAGAGGTAGCAACAGGCAGAGGGAGAAGCAGGCTCCCCCCTGACCAGACAGCCTGACACAGGGCTCCCTGACCCTGGGATCATGACCTGAGCCAAAGGCAGACACTTAACTGACTGAGCCACCCAGGCGTCCCTACGCAGACCTTTCTACATCTTTAGGAGTTCCTTTCTGGTTTAAGTTATCTGCTTAATATATACAGAGCAAAATAATCCCTTCTGATGTTTTCCCCCAGAACACAGGCCTCGGGATATATTCAGATTTTCACTTCCTGTGAGGTTTCTGCCAGTATGATTAAGGTTTTGAAAATGCCAAATTTTGTTAGAGCACCATGTTACAATTACTTTATTCTTCCTTTTGCCAGATCAGCATCAGTCAGTAATAAAGAAGTCAAGATTTCCCTTGTCCTAAAAATAAGGACACATCTATAAGATGTTATAAAGTTGAATGTATTTAGTCTCAAGGATACACCTACACTCCCTGATTATTATTTAATAATTATTCTTTCATTAATTAAGAAATGATTAAATAATTAATCATTTGTTCTTGATTTATTCTTTTTCTTTTTTTATTTTTATTTGCTTATTTATTTTAATACATAATATTTATTTTATTTATTTTTTTTTTAGAGAGGGAGTGGGTGGGAGGTGCAGAGGGAGACAGAAAGAAAGAAGCAGACTCCCTGCTGAGTGTGGAGCCTGATGTGGATCTCACAACCCTGAGATCATAACCTGAGCTGAAATAAAGAGTTGGATGCTTAACCAACTAAGCCATCCAGGTGCCCCAATTAATTCTTTAATCTATTTTCTGTTAATAAATTATTTCCTTCACTAAATTATGAGGAGGAACAGAATATGCCACCCCAAAATATGTCACTTTGACATATTGGTTATTTCAAATTAAAGTTACTTGAGAAATAGCCAATTCACAAAGGACATTCTGACCCTTCTTTGTCCTCCCTGAGAGCAGGAAATAAGTCTCCCATCTGAAAAGTACCCTCCTCATCAGAGATATAAACTTTAGGACCAAGAGGTCTGTGTAAGCAAATTTTGTTATTTCTTCATTAATTTACTACTCTAAGCCTAAACCACTTTGTCTTGACAACTCTTCATAAATTTCTTGTTGTTGTTGTTGTTTTGTCTTAAAGGACATCAACTTCTTGCTTTGGTGACTTTTTCAGCCTCATATTTATATGGGGCTCTCATGTATGAAAATTACATTTGTTTTTTTTTTCCTGTTAAGCTCTCTTATGTCAATTTAATGATTAGGCCATCCAAAGAAGTTAGATATGAAGAGAGAAAATAAAATGTTTCCTTCCCTACAATACCATGTGTTGGCGTTTTTAAACTCCTGAATTGGCAAAATAAAAAGTCTAAAACCATGTGTCATCCACCTGGGATTATTGGTTTGTGGATTTATTTTCATTGTTTGCTTTGGGCTGAATTGTATCCCCATCCCCAAATTCATATGTTGAAATCCTCGTCTCTGGTTCCTCAAAATAACCATATTTGGAAATGAAGTCTTTAAGTATGTTATTGAGTTAAAGTAAGGTCATTAAAATGAACCTTAACCCAATATGGCTGGTGTCCTTTTGAAGAGAAGATTAGGGCGCAGACATGCATACACATGGAAGAAAGACCATGTAAAGACACAGACAAGATAGCCATCCATAAGCCAAGGAGAGAGTGTCCTCATAAGAAACCAACCCTGGTGAGCCCCTGATCTTAGACTTCCAGCCTCCAGAACTATAAATTTCTGCTGTTTACACTACCCAATCTATGGTATGTTATTAAGGCAGCCCCAGCAAAATAAGGTGTTATTGCTGGTATTGTTTTAGTAATTTTATCCTTCCATGAAATCTCAAATTCTCAGGAATCTTGTTTCAGTTTATTATGGGGCAGTTTTGTCTTGCAAGAGGGTCATAATTGCTTCTTTTATACCTCTCAGCACAATGCAGACATTTAATCAATATTTGTTGAAACCTAGAGATACAGAAGAAATTGTCAGAAAGATCACTGGGAAACTCTAGATGAAGAAAAGACTTCAACACAGTCTCAACAAATTGGCGACTGTCTGTAAATACTAAAGCCAAACTTAAAAAACAAGATTCATTTTGACAGAATTTGCATTACGAGGATCATTTTTCTTCGTAGTTTTTACTCTGTGAACAGGGATTGTCATTTCCTTTCTTTTTCTCATTCACCATTTCACCTTGTCATTATCACTGCTCCTCCCCAGGGGATTTTTCTCTCCAATTCCTCCACGCCATGAAGTTACTTCAGGAATACTTTCTAGGAAACAGTGGTGTTTTCCTTGGAATCCTACTCAAGTTTCACTTGTTAGAGGAGGCAGTTAGTTAGGTTATAATAGGACATCCAGGGGCCAGCAAAGGGGAAGTCATGGCCAGCTATCCGGAAGAGTCAGAGGTCTGTCCTGACAGCACTCCCGCAGAAGCTGATCAAACCAAATGGGCCCAAGATGGCGGCGCCATGACAGTAAGCCTCTGAACAAATAAGGAAGAAAAGGCAGGAAACCCTGCTTCCAAGAAATCCCCACCCCAAGTAATGACTATTTCATCGCCTAGTTAACAACTGTTAATAGGAGACAGAAACCCAAACCCCAGGGCGCACAGCTCACTCATGTTGTTTTAGTACCTGTTTTTTAAGTACCTATGAGAGCTTTAAAAGACTGATTTCCTCCCTTTTCTCCTCCTGGGCCTGAGTGCCTTCCACAGAAATCCCTGCCTTTGGCCTCTCCCTGAGTGCCATGACTTGACCAACATAGAATCTCAGCATCCAAAGCTGCAGATGACAAGGAAGAGCCACAGGATCCTGATTTTCTCCAGTAGAATTCCAAATCCATGTTATTCTCCATGCTCTTAATGGTTACTGATTCGTAGGTTTAAAACAGGAAAAGCAATTCTTAGTTGATGTGTTTAGTTCTGGCTTCAGCCCCAATGACATCTCACAGTCTTGCCCTGAATTTCCTTCAACTTTGCAAAACACTTTTTCGTAACTGGGGGGGCAGCCAGTATCTTGATATGGAAAATTGAGCCTTAAACAGGTTAGGTTTCTCAGTTTTCCACGGAAAGAAAACAAAGCAACCAAAAACTTGAAAAACACCACACACACACAAGAATTCTTTAAAATTCTTTAAAAAAAGGTAAGAGCAACAACGTGGATGGAACTAGAGGGTATCATGCTTAACTAAATAAGTCAATCGGAGAAAGACAACTATCATATGATCTCCCTGATATGAGGAAGTGGAGATGCAACATGGGGGGTTTGGGGGGTAGGAAAAGAATAAGTGAAACAAGATGGGACGGGAGGGAGACAAACCATAAGAGACTCTTCATCTCACAAAACAAACTGAGGGTTGCTGGGGGGAGGGGGATAGGGAGAGGATGATGGGGTTATGGACATTGGGGAGGGTATGTGCTATGGTGAGTGCTGTGAAGTGTGTAAACCTGGCGATTCACAGACCTATACACCTGGGGGTAAAAATACATTATATGTTTTTTAAAAAAATTTAAAAATATATTTAAAAAAAGAGGGCGGTGGAGGACAAAATAAAATAAAATAAAACAAGGTAAGAATGCAACTTGTTATTGTCCTCATTGGAAAAATCACCTTCCACATTAAGTGTGACAACAGGAAATGGTCTAAAATGAGAACCTCCTTGAAAATCACGGTCCCCGTCAAGGCGGGTTTTTAGAACAGAAGACATTTGTGTAACCTCAGCTGGAGCACCTTCTGCTTGTGAATATCACAGCATGCTCTGTGGGGAGTGTTAATGAATACATCTGTTTGCCTCCTTGCACAGCTGAATGATATCTCAAAACAGATCTGTTTTTTCTATTTCAGAAAAAGACCTAGTGAATGCTCGCTGATGAACAGTGTTGAGTTATGTAAGTTCCTTCACCTTGCCTCTTAAACTAACACCGAAAGATTCAGGAGTCACTGAACACCTGCTGGAACTCAAGGACATATTGTTTACTTTGGAGCTATAAAGTGTCCAGGCGGACATTTTTTATCCCAACTTCTGTTCATCTTCAGACACTCAGAATCATTACCAGTCCTTTTGATAAAGAAGGCTGTCCTTGCTTTGGACTTCCTCCGTTATCTGTCCTGCCTTCCAACGGGGGAGGGAAACACTACTCCAGCCTCTTGCCAGAAATGTAGCCTTAAGGGGTCCATTTACTTCTTTCTAAAGAGCGTAGAGAGGGCAGTAAAGGCTGTAATCATGCCTCACGGCCGTCCCAAGCCAGGGATGATTTACCTTTTATGTCATCGCAAACAGAAGCAGTTTCAGCAGTTTCCAAACTCATTACGGATTTGTTTGTTGCTTGCTGACTCAGATAAGATCAGAAAAATGCATTAACTCAGCCTCTCCGATTCCAAGAACTGAATTCTGATGTTTCGCCCTGTTCCCCATTCTCATTTTAGCAGCACCCCCAAAATAGATGCTTCCTTTTGATTCCCCCACATTATTAGATTTGTATTCTCTCCTCTCTACTGCTTTTATGCCAGATGTTTGAGATATCTTTGCCATAGTGACATCAACTGGAAATAGTTGGAACTGGAACCTTGAAGCATCACAGAAACACTTAATTTTGTATTTTATTTTGTATTTTTCTACATTACTTAGAACCACTACTCAAACAATCCCCATATAAGTACCACAAAAATAATCCCAGCTGGATTTGAAAAAAGGACCTTTCAAATGCCAATATAAATAATAAAAATATTTTTATTATTATAAAAACGAGTTAGTCCATATTTTTTGGCCCAACTTTTGGAAAACACACTAGCAACAGTGAGATGAGAGATTCTTAAGCTGGCCCTCACATTTTGAAAAAACAGAGTTCTGAATAAATGAATCACAAATTACTAGGCAATTCAGACTTCTGGGTAACTTTATTGGAATAAGAGGCAAATACATATTTTGAAATAGGTTTATATATAAGGTTATCGACAATGCAAGAGAGCTACAAATATGCATGAATCTTGGGTGTTCTCTGTCTTCTGGAAATTTACAACACAAATAGAGAAAGCCATTTACAAAGCAACCGGAGAAAACTCATAAAATATAGGGTGTGTTTGGTTCCATAAAAGAATGTTAAAAGAATTTAAAAGAAGACCATCAGTTAGCATTTTAGTGAAAATTTGGAAACTAACTTTTTTTTAAAATCAAGCAATGCTTAACTATGTTTAATTTCTGTAGGTAACCTTAACTGCATCCTGAAATGAGGCTTGTTTTTGAAGCTTTGTTATCTGGGACCAAGGCAGCCTTGAGTTGCTGGTCTCTGAGAACTCCACTCCATGTCTCGTGAGTTACACGATTTCCACTTCTATGGCTGGTGGAGGCACAACCCTCACTGGCCATAGTCGAGGTCTTTAGATTGTTCTTTGTGCTCCTGGCAGGTGGCTCTGTCCTCAGCCCTGGGGAGTCCCCCACACAGGAGACCAGTGCTCAGCTGAAGAGCCCTGGGGCCCCCTGCAGGTCTCCCATGCTCTGTCTCAGTGCTGCCCTGTTCTCTCTGGGATGGTGCTCTGTCTCAGCTGCCCAGTTGTGTCCCTCGGGTTCCCATCTCCCATCCTGAGTTTCGTGCTGGACTCTCAGCCCAAGCAGGAAACTGGGCACTTGTTCAGCTTACCTCCTTGGTTTCCTCCTCTTAGGATCCTGGTCCCGTGGAGTGCCTGGGTGGCTCAGTTTGGCTCAGGTCATGATCCCAGAGTCCGGAGATCAAACTCCACGTCAGACTCCAGGAGCCTGCTTCTCCCTCTTGTTCTGCCTCTCCTCTGGCTTGTGCTCTCTCTCTTTCTCTCTGTGTGTCAAATAAATAAATAAATAAATAAATAAATAAATAAATAAATAAATAAAATCTTAAAAAAAATTATCCTGGTCCTGTGCTGCCTCATGTCCAATGTCTGAAAAATGTCTCACATTTTTCCTCCCTGCCTTTTCATTTGTTTAAGGAGGGATGATAAATCCAGTCCCTGTGTCTTAGTCCATTCAGGCTGCTATAAGAACAGACCACAGACTGGGTGGTTTATAAACAACAGAAATTTATTCTTGAAGTTCTGGAGACTGGAAGTCTGAAACCAGAGTGCCAGCATGGTCGGGAGAGGACCCTCTTCCATGTATCTTCTTCTGGAGGAAGGGGCCCTCAAGCTCTCTCAATCCCAATATGGGCATTAATCTCATTCATGGAGGCTCCTCCCTCATGACCTATTCAACTTGCACCTTTTAATCTACCATCTCCTACCTTTTAATCTACCAACACATGATTCTGGGGAGGACACAAACATTCAAACCAGAGTACCTCTGACTCCATCTTGACCATGTTTGGAAGTGTGACTAAAGTTATACATTTTTATTGTAGAAAATTTGTGTAGGGAGTGCCTGGGTGGCTCAGTGGGTTAAAGCCTCTGCCTTCCACTCAGGTCATGATCCCGGGTCCTGGGATTGAGCCCAGCATTGGGCTCTCTGCTCTGCAGGGAGCCTGCTTCCTCCTCTTTCTTTCTCTCTGTCTCTGCCTGCCTCTCTGCCTACTTGTGATCTCTGTCAAATAAATAAATAAAATCTTAAAAAAAAAAAAAAAGAAAATTTGTGTAGAAGAATGAAACCCGACCATTCTTTTACACCATACACAAAGATAAACTCAAAATGGATAAAAGACCTCAAAATCCTAGAGGAGAACATAAGTAATAACCTCTTCAAACATAAGCCACAGCAACTTCTTTCAAGATATGTCTCCAAAGGCAAAGGAAACAAAAGCAAAAATGAACTTTTTGGGACTTCATCAAGATCAAAGGCTTCTGCACAGCAAAGGAAACAGTCAACAAAACAAAGAGGTAACCCAAGGAATGGGAGAAGATATTCGCAAATGACACTGTAAACAACGGGCTGATACCCAAGATCTATAAAGGACTCCTCAAACTCAACACACACAAAACAGATAACCACATCAAAAAATGGGCAGAAGACATGAACAGACACTTCTTCAAAGAAGACATACAAATGGCTAACAGGCACATAAAAAAATGTTCATCATCATTAGCCATCAAGGAAATTCAAATCAAAACCACATTGAGATACCACCTTATACCAGTTAGAATGTCCAAAATTAACAAGACAGTAAACAACAAGTGTTGGAGAGGATGTGGAGAAAGGGGAACCCTCTTACATTGTTGGTGGGAAAGCAAGTTGGTGCAGCCACTTTGGAAAACAGTGTGAAGATTTCTCAAAAAACTAAAATTAGAGCTATCCTATGACCCTGCATGACTGGGTATTTACCCCAAAGATACAGATGTAGTGAAAAGGTCCTTCTGTACCCCAATGTTCATAGCAGCAATGGCCACAATCGCCAAACTGTGGAAAGAGCCAAGATGCCCTTCAACAGATGAATGGATAAAGAAGATATGGTCCGTATATACAATGGAATATTATGCCTCCATCAGAAAGGATGAATACCCAACTTTTGTATCAACATGGATGGGACTGGAGGAGATTATGCTGAGTGAAATAAGTCAAGCGGAGAAAGTCAATTATCATATGGTTTCACTTACTTGTGGAGCATAAGGAATAACATGGAGGACATTAGGAGAAGGAAAGGAAAAGGGAATTGGGGTAAATCGGAGGGGGAGATGAAACATGAGAGACTAAAATGTTCTTTATATGTTCTGTCATATAATATGCAGTATCACTTATTTAAAAAAAAAAAGATTTTACTTATTGATGAGAGAGAGAGCAAGTGCATGAGTAAAAGAGTGAGAGAGAGCATAGCAGTGGGGAGGAGCAAAGGGAGAAGCAGGAGGAAGCCCTTCGTGGGGCTTGATCCCAGGGCCATGAGATCAGGATCTGAACTGAAGGCAGACACTTAACAGACTGAGCCACCCAGGCCCCCGTGTAGCATCATTTAAAAAAAAATTTTTTAGGGGCATTTGGGTGGCTCAGTAGATTAAGTGTCCAATGCTTGGTTTCATTATCTTAGAGTCATGAGATCGAGCCCAGTGTCTGGGCTCCATACTCAGTGGGGTGTCTATTTGGGATTCTGCACCTCCACCGCCCCCACCCCCCGCCTCTCAAATAAACAAAGCTTTTAAAAAAAATGTTTTAATGATGTGTAACATTATATTAGTTTCAGATATACAAGATGACACAATATTTGCTAAATGATTGCAGTAAGTCTAGCCAGCATCTGTAAGTACACATAGTTACCAATTTTTTTACTTTCTTGTAATAAGAACTTTCAAGATCTACTCTGTTAACAACTTTCAGTTATGCAACACAGGATTAACTATAGTTGCTACTCTGTACATTAAATCCCTATGACTTATTTGTTCTATAACTCAAATTTGTACCTTTCGACCCCCTTCACCAATTTGACCACCCCTCACCCTCTGCCTCTGGCAACCACCAATCTGTAACTATGAGCTTGGATTTTTAGGGTTTTGTTTTTGTTTTGTTGTTTTTAAAATCTTAAATTTTTTTAATTTTTTCAGATTGCACATAAAAGTGAAATCATAGGGTATTTGTCTTCATTGTTTTTAGTATATTGAATTTCTTTGTGTTTCCATAATAAATGTAAACATCCTTCTGAGAAATGTGGGTTATTTATAACGACTCATAACTATAAATGTACTGTAATAAATATTTGAAATTAAACAACATATTTTAAAACTGCTGAGGGTGTAAAGAAGAAGTCATAAGAGAAGTTAGAATATATTTAAACTGAATTACAATGAAAATATAATGTTCTAAAATTTATGTGATGCAGAGAAAGCTTCTTTAGGAGAATTGAATAGCTTTAAGTATTTAAAGTAAAAAATAATTAGTGTGTAAAAGCAACAGACATAAGCTCCCACTTTAAGAAGCCAAAACATATGATCATATTAAATCCAGACAAGAAGAAAGTAATAAAGAGCATACACCAATATGGTAGAAAATAAATAGTACAGAAAATTAATCAAGCTAAAAATTAATTCTTTGACAAGATTAATAAAATTGACAAATCTCTAATAAGACCAATCAAGAAAAAAGAGACAAACCCAGATTATCAATATCAGGAAAGGAAGCACTATAGATTCTATAGACATTCAATGAAAAATAGCAACTTTATGCCAACAAATTTAACAACTTAGATGAAATGGACAAACTTCTTCAAAAAAAAAAAAAAGCTTATCCTAACTGATTCAAGATGAAATTTTAAAAATCTCAATTTTCCTGTGTCTATTTAAGAAAACTGAATTTATTATCAAAAATGTCTTTTGAGGGGATGCCTGGGTGGCTCAGTCGGTTAAGTCGCTGCCTTTGACTCAGGTTATGATCCTGGAGTCTTGGGATCAAGTCCCTCATCTGGATCCTTGCTCGGCAGGGAGCCTGCTTCTCTCTCCGCCTCTGCCTACTTGTACTCTCTCTTTCGCTCTCTCTCTCTCTGATAAATAAAATCTTTTAAAAAAAAATGTCTTTTGGGGGCGCCTAGGTGGCTCAGTGGGTGAAAGCCTCTGCCTTGGGCTCAGGTCATGATCCCAGGGTCCTGCAATTGAGCCCCGCATCAGGATCTCTGCTCAGCGGGGAGCCTGCTTCCTCTTCTCGCTCTCTCTGCCTGCCCCTCTGCCTACTTGTGATCTCTGTCTGTCAAATAAATAAATTAAAAAATATTTTAAAAAAATGTCTTTTTGCTTCACAGAGAGAGTCAATTATCATATGGTTTCACTTGCTTGTGGAGTATAAGGAATAACACAGAGGACATTGGGTGAAGGAGAGGAGAAGTGAGTTGGGGGGAATTGGAGGGGGAGATGAACCATGAGAGACTATGGACTCTGAGAAACTGAGGGTTCTGGAAGGGAAGGAGCCTGATGGTGGGTAACACGTATCGCATGGAGCACTGGGTGTGGTGCATAAACAATGAATCTTGGAACACTGAAACAATAAAAAAAATTTTTAAATGTCTTTTTGCTTCAACCATAAAAAAGAATGAAATCTTGCCAGTTGCAACAACAAGGACAGAGCTAGAAAGTAAGTTAAGTGAAATAAGTCAGTCAGAGAAAGACAAATACCATATGATGTCACTCATATGTGAAATTTAAGAAACAACAAAGGAAAAGAGAGAGAGAGAGACAAACCAATGAACCACCTCTTAACTGTAGAGAACAAACTGCTGGGTTGTGTCTGGGGAGGAAGGTGGGGGATGGGTGAAATAGGTGATGGGGCTTAAAGAGCGCACTTCTCATGACGAACAATGAGTAATGTATAGTATTGTTGAATCACTCCAGCATACACCTAAAACTAACATAACACTGTATGTTAACTCTGCTGGAATTAAAATAAACATAATAAAAAAGTGTTAAAAATGTCTTTTCATAAAGAACGCTGCAAGGCTGGAAGGTTTCACAGGTGAATTCTACCAAATATTTAAGGAAGAAATAACATCAATATTATCCAGAACTTAGGGAAGAAGAAAACATTTCCAACTTCTTTTATGGGGTCACTATAAAACTGATACCAAAGTCTGACAAGAAAATATCCTTGTAATTATAGGCCAAAAAAAAAAAAAAAAGTCCTCAACAATATAATAGTAAATTAAATATAGCAATGTATCAAAATAATGAAATACCAGGACCAAGTGGGACTAATTCCGGGAAAGTCAGGTTGGTTTAATATTTAAAAATTACTCAGTATAATTTACCATATTAGAAGAGGCTCTTCCAGAAATCCACATTGAGTGTTATGGGGGCTTGGACAATGGGGTTGGGTAGTAGTGGAGGTGCAGGAAAGGGGATGGATTTGTGATAGATATTAGTGATCGACTATTTACTGATAGACTGGATTTAAGGATGAGAAAAATAGAGGAATCAAGGAAAATTTTAAGTCCTTTCTTTTGAGCAATTGGGTGGCTGAAGGGAGCCATGTACTAGGAAGAGAAAACTGACAAGAGCAGAATTGAGTTGGAATATTAAAGCTATCTTTTTTTTTTTTTTACATATTTAGATTATTTAGATTGAAACGTTCTATTGTACATTCTTATAAGCAGTTGTAGATATTAATTCTTGGATTCCGGGAGAGGTCATGGTGGATATTAAGATGTGCTATCACATAGATGGCTTGTCAAGTTTTAGTCACCCAGTGCAAGGTTGGAAGAAGGACAAGGATCCAGAACTGAGTCCAGAAAGTAAGCACCAGTCAGGTGGGAAGATCAGGTGGGTGTAATTCCCATGAAAGTGTGTTTGATGAGGAAAAGAATGGTCAGTTTGGGGCAATGAAGAACGATTAAGATTTTTGACAGGCAGATAAGTGGAAGGAAAGGGAAGGAAGGATAAAAAGAAAAAGCGTGGGGGAGGGAAGAAATACAGCCCCTGCCCACGCTCCACCCCAAAAGAGTCACTTTTACAGCTTTTGGGGAAAGGTGAAAATATGGGAAGATTTACTCCAGAAAACCAGTATTGTATGTCTGGGGTAAAGATTTCCAAAGCACAACATTAACTCCTTCAGATTCTAAGATGCTGTTTAATGAGCTGAGATAGATAATCATGGGCTTTCAGGTGTATACCCAGCTTCCGCCGTGATTTTCTCTGAACACGTCCCACAGGGTGATGCAAGTTTAGCTACTTCTCATCTAAGAGAGAACACTCAGATCATTCTGTTTCAAAGATATTGCCAATGACTTGAAAGTCAAATAGCCCAAGAATATTCTGATAGCTTCACAGACCACGTGAACATGTAGAAAACAAGCTTACTTTGATTTATCTTTGCAAAGATATGTGGCATTATTTATTTCTCAAAAGAGATGAGATGAGCTATTTTTGACACAAGAAGTAAACAGGAGAGAATTTTTTTCCCCAGCAGTATGAAAGTTTCTAAAATACGTATCACGGAATAATTCAGCCCTGAAATCTGCGCGGCTGAAAGGTTTTACCTCTGAAAGCTTTCTGACTTCCTGTTTGCTAAATTCTTCTGCAGCTTACGGCTCTTAGAGTTCATTGCTTTGCCTCAGTAGTGAGAATCTGACAAGAACTTGTCATTAGAATTCTGCTTGACAGCTGCTTTTTTCCCCGTAGCTTGTGGAACAAGAAAGTTTAAGATGAATTTTGAGTCCCCAAAATAATATCTTAGCAGGAGGGCAATCTTGCCATTTCTCGAACTCTGAGTCAGAAGTCTTGACTTAAAAAAAAATACAGTACCACAGATTGTCTAATCTCCTTCAAACCTAAACCGGTAATAACAGTCAGGAGGTTTTCATAAGGAGATACTGGGTCAATGATTGCAACGACCTAAAATTTCTATTTAGGAGAAAATACTTGAGTGAGGAATAGTTTCTTCAAAGTTACTTCTAAGGTTGATTTTAAAAAGCATATAAAAGTCAAATATATTAAAGAAAAAGGGTGAATCATTAAAGTGGTGAAATACTGTTTTCCTATGATTGTTGTTATCCAAATATGAATCCCTTCCCTGAGCATGGTCTACACCTTAGCGTATTTATAAAAAAAAAAAAAAAAGAAAGAGAGAGAGAGAGAAAGAAAGAGAGAAGAAAAGGAAGGAAGGAAGAAAAAAAGAAAGAAGGAAAGAAAGAAAAATTTCCTCACAAATTTTGTGTCTTATGTCAGAAAGATAAAATATCTTAAATGGATTTTTTTTTCTAGGGCTTTATTTATTTATTTTAGAGAGAGAAGGAGCGGGGGGAGGAGGAGAGGGAGAGGGACAAGAAGACACCTCAATGAGTGCAGAGCCCAACACAGGGCTGGGTGACAACCCTGATCATGATCTGAGCCAAAATCAAGAGTTGGCTGCTGGACTCACTGACTGAGCCACCCAAGGACCCGCCTCTTAAATTGATTTTTAAAATCAACAAGTAGAAATAATTTCCCTATCAAATAGATAAACATGTGATCAGTAAGATTATTTCTGGTATTTTTAATTTCTTTTTTTATCTATTTCTTGATGCTGTGTTGATGCTATCAAGAGTGAATTTCAGCAGATCTAAATTTCAAAGGAATATAACCTAAACAACAACAGGAAAAAAAGCACATGTCTAGTATAATAATTTTATTTGATCTATAAGTAAAGTAAGTGATATAAGAAGCCATTCACTATGTATTTTGAGGACCAGGGCCTTAAGCAAAGCATTTCTTATACATTGAGGTCTATTTCATACTCTTCTTCTCTCATTTTTACCTGTCCCTATGCCCTCATTTTCCCTTCAGTGAAAGATGAACCCCCCCCCCCAACATTATTGGCTGTAACTCTCAGTCCCCTTGCTCTCCACCAGCACCAACCCTTTCCCCAACACACAGATACCAGAAGAAGGGAAACCAGAACTTTCTATATCAAATGAAATTTTCCTAGATTAGGAGTCACGAGACGGGGTTCTCACCCTCGCTCTGCCCCCTTGTGTTCAATGTAGCCCTCGTCAAATCACTTAACCTTTCCTGACATTGCTTTCTCCATTTTAAATAAATAGAAATCAAAATAATGAAATATAATTTGTGACCTATTACATTGTAAGGATCTAAGTATCTATTTGTGGTGTGGGACAATGTGTGCAGAAAAAGACATTCTCATTCCTTGTTCATGGCGGTATAAATTAATTCAACCCTTTGGTGGGCAATTTTGCAGTAGGTAGTCAGGGAGGGAAGAGGAAGGGGGCCAAAATCAAGCGTCAGTCACCCACCGAAATGTTTTTAAGTAAATACTAGATAAGACATTATTTGATCTCTAAATACTTCAGTATACATTTTTTTTAAAGATTTTATTTATTTATTTGACAGAGAAAGATCACAAGTAGGCAGAGGGGCAGGCAGAGAGAGGGAGGAGGAAGAAGGCCCCTCGCCAAGCTGAGCACCCGATGAGGGACTCGAGCCCAGGACCCTGAGATCATGACCTGAGCCTAAGGCAGAGGCTCTTAACCCACTGAGCCACCCAGGTGCCCTTCAGTATACATTAAAAAAAAAAAAATCCATTCTTCCCTTCCTTCCTTCCTTTTCTTCCTTTTCTCCCTCCCTATAACCACAAAACTATTACCACATCTTAAAGAATTAAAAGCAATTCCATATATTAAAAATATCCAGTGTTCAAATTTCCCTGATTGCCTCAATTTCTTTTACAGTTTATTTGTTGAAATTAGGATCCAAACGAAACCACATGTTTCATTTGGTTGATTAAAAAAAAACTCTTAATATATGTCAGTTATATGTCAATAAAAGAAACTCTTAAATCTCTTTTAATCTATACATTCTCCTTCCCTTTTGTCAAGAACAGTCTTATCGGGGGTTACATTTTCATGATTCTCTGAATCAGTGTGGTCTGCCCGTGAGTGCAGCACGTGAACTCTTTGTTCTCTGTCCACAGGTGGATAAGGACAGACACTGAAACAATTATAACAAGTTGACACAGTAATCTCATGTCTCTGAAGCCCAGTAATTTTCAAAAAGTGGATATGTACTTTAATATTTTTCATTTTATTTTTCTGGTAACTGTTTTTTGTTGAGGTATAATTTACATACCCTCATGCCCCTCCCCATTTTAAGTGTATATTGAAATGAGTTTTGGTAAATTTGTCCACCGAGGTAATCATCGACAAAGCATAATGCAGGATATACTCATCACCCCTCAAAATTTCATTGTTTCCAATACAGAAAATTACCTCCATCCCTAACCCCTGGTGGTCGGCCACTGTTCTGCCTTCTGTCCTTACCGCTTAGACAAACCTTTTCTGGAGTTGTTGGTGAAGCAGTTGCTCACTTCTTTTCTGTTGCTGAATGGTATTTCCATTGTATGGATATTCCACACTTTATTCAGTCACAAGTTGATGGACATTTGGATTATTCAGTTTGGGGCCATTTTGAATAAAGCTGCTGTAAACAGTGTGTGAGTCCTTCATGGGATGTTCTATGTCTTTTTTTTTAATTATCTATCCGAGAGAGAGAGAGAGAGAGAGAGCAGGGACAAAGGGAGAGGAAGAGAGAGTATCTCAGGCAGACTCTCTGAAGAGCATGAAGCCCCACTCGGGGCTCAATCCCAGGACCCCGGGATCATGACATGAGCCAAAGGCAGCCACTTAACAGATTGAGACATCCAGGTGCCTTCTTACTGTAGCTTTAAATAGCAAATCTTTACATAGTGCAAGTTCCTTAATTTCTTCTTGAAATTGTTTTGATTATTCTAGGTCATTTGTATTTACAAGTAAGTTTTATTATCATCTTGTTTATAAAAAAGACTCCCAGCATTTTGAGTTGAAATGCACTATTTATAGATCAATTTAGGGACAATTAACACGTACAAATTTAAGACTTCCAATTCACAATCACGGTATACTTCTCCACTCAGATTTTCATTTCTTAGCAATTTCTATGGTTCATTGGACAAGTCTTTTTTTTTTTTTTTTTTTTAAGATTTTATTTATTTATTTGAAAGAGAGAGAATGAGAGAGAGCATGAGAAGGGGGAGGGTCAGAGGGAAAAGCAGACTCCTGACAGAGCAGGGAGCCTGATGCAGGACTCAATCCTGGGACTCCAGGATCATGACCTGAGCTGAAGGCAGTGGCTTAACAAACTGAGCCACCCAGGAGCCCCTTGGGTGGACAAGTCTTGCACAAATTTTGATGTATTGGTCCCTAATTATTTCATGTTTTTTAATACTATTGTAAATGGTTACTTCTGAATTTCAATTTTCGATTATTTTTTGGTAGCATGTAGAAATATGAGTTATGTGTATTGACCTTGTACCTTACTTTACTAAACTCGTCAATTCTAGTTTTTTTTTTTTTAAAGGATTTTTATTTATTTGACAGAGAGAGCACGTGCACAAGCAGGGGAAGAGGCAGGCAGAGGGAGAAGCAGACTCCCCAGTGAGCAGGAAGCCCGATGAGGGGGCTCAGTCCCAGGACGCTGGGATCTTGAACGACCCTGGCTGGGATCTTGGCCTGAGCCAAAGGCAGCCAGTTAACTGACTGAGCCACCCAGGGGCTCAATTCTAGTTTAAAAAACAAACAAACAAACAAACAAACAAACAAACAAAACTATTCTTTCAGATTGATGTCTTCTGCAGTTTTCTTACAATATGTATGCTAATTTCCTTATTTCACAGGCTAGGATCTTCAATATAGTATTGAATAGAAATGGTGACAGCAGAGATCTTTGTCTTTCCCCAAATCCTAGAAGGAAGACAAGACTATTACGTATGATGTTAGCTGCAGGTTTTTCAGATACTCTATCATGTTAAGGAAGTTCCCTTCTAATTCTAGTTTTTCCAACTTTAATCATGAATGGATGTTAAATTTTACTGTATCCTTTTCCTACAGCTATTCAGATGATCAGGTTTGTCTCCCTGTATTGTGTAATTTGGCAACTTACTTTGAGTTTTTAAATTCTCCTAGTGACTCATTTTTTTAAGAACATCTAAACTGTGGTAAAGTATGTATAAAATTTACTGTCTTACCCTTGTTTAATTGTGTACAGTTCAATATATTCATTGTTTTGTAATCAATAACCAGAAATTTTTCATCTTGCAAAACTGAAACCCTATGCCTATTAAACTCCCCATTTTCCGCCACTGCCCTATTCATTCAGCTGTTTTAGTTTCAGTCTGTGACACACTGGTAGTAAGAAAGTGGTCCTTCAACATGGGTTTTATAATCAGTCTAAGTGTTTTAAATCAGTTTACTGGTAGTAAAAGCCTTTTAAACATGTGCTTAGCTTGCAAATTAAGCTTTAAAGTCATATACACAAAAAAATCAGTGTTTTGGGATTATGAATATACCTAATTTTCTGATTGTTTTCATTACTCCAAACTAGATAAAATTATGTTTTTAAAATTATAATTATAATTAAATTTAAAATTATGTTTTTAAAACCATTTGTTTCATTCAAATCATAATTTTATAAGCATGTCAATCAGAGTTGGATCATTGCTTGACCATAAATAACACAGAGTACCCCCAGCCACCCCCCGCCCCAACCCCTTTGATGCCAGAGACTCTGGTCCCAGCTGAAGCACCCTGTTGTTATGCAGGAAACATAAACAGGTCATTTTTTTTTAGGTTGAAAAAGGTTTACTAAGTATTTCTACTTTGACAGCCCTTGGTTTGCCTTTTTTTTTCCGTTAAAGATTTTATTTATTTATTTGACAGACAGAGATCACAGATAGGCAGAGAGAGAGGAGGAAGCAGGCTCCCTGCGGAGCATAGAGCCCGATGCATGGCTCAATCCCAGGACCCTGGGATCAGGGCCTGAGCCAAAGGCAGAGGCTTTAACCCACTAAGCCACCCAGGCGCCCTGGCTTGCCTTTTGAGAAGTACTCAGTGTTACCATTTCTTCTGATTCTATTCTGAAGGAGTTTAGCTCTGTGGATGGGATTTTATTTCTTTTTTTTTTTGAGAGATGAGAGAGAGAGAGAGAGAGAGAGAGCGCGTGCGCGCACACAGGAGCAGGGGAGAGGGAGAGAGAACTTCAAGTGGACTTCCTGCTGAGTGCAGAGTCCCTGGAGGGAATCAATCCCAAGACTCTTGGGAGATCATGACCTGAGCCAAAATCCAAAGTCTGCTCAACTGAGCCACCCAGAAGCCCCTCATTTATTTTCTTAAAGACTAAATTCTAACATCTAATTTTAGTTGAGCGGAATCTGTTCTTCCCAAATTGGTAAGTTTTTAAGTAAAGTATATGGGACAATACAGCAGATGTAGAAATATTTTCATCCAACCCAATGTCCCAGGAATTTGAGCCTTTTTTTTATACAGGAAAAAAACTTCCAAAAACACAGAAATATACTGTATAATAGTTTTATTTTTCTCATTTTACTATTTTTACATTTTATGCACAAATATTTATCTGAGTAAAAATAGAAAATAACTGTTTCATGTAAAATTACAAAAAAAATAAAAACCACAAAGCAATACATAATTGTTATTATGACCGTATAAGTGTCTTTATTTAAAGAGTAAAAATGTATGCAAAAATCCTCCTTCCTTTTACAAAAGACTGAGAATATTTTTTTCTGGCAGCAAGTGAAATATCACTGAAATATCAATATTTTTACACCTTCTAGATGTGAAGACATTAAGTTAGTCACAGGTTGTTTTATAATTATGAGTTTTAAAACATTTTTGTGCTATTTCAAAGATACACTAGTTCTTTTTAAAAGGCAGTAGCATAAAACGATGAACATGGAAAACAGCTGAACTCAGCAAAAATATTTGGAGGCACAACCCTTTAAAGAATTATCACACTTGAGTTTCGCCATTAAACGGGAGAGAAAAACTGAACCATTTCCCTAATTAACTCACGTGGATTGATAAAAAAATTAATGTAATGTGATGAGTCGATCCATGAGAAGATCAACCACACACTGCAATTCTGCTTAATATGTCTGATTTTCTGATATCAACACCATTTCCAAGCTTCAAGCGAGGTACATATGAAAGCTGGCTCAGTAAGAACCTCATGCGGAAAACAAATTTTAAAACAAAAATGGACATTCCTTATTTTTGTACTTAGAGGCTAAAAGTTGACCAACCATTTTATCTTTCTTCCTTTAAATACGCTGCAAATTCCCCTATGGAAAATTTATTCATAAAAACAGCAAAGAATGAATAGCATGAATCATATTTTCTTTTACAACACAAGTTCTTTTTCAACAAAAGAAAAGATTGCCTGGCTTTCTAACGATTGTAACCTCAATAAGAACAATGGAAACAGTTTAATATTTAAGTTGGAAAAAAGTAACTGAAGTTTCTTGAACCAACTGGGGAAATCAGTCTCCCGACTTCACCTGTGTTCTGGTGCATAAAATGATGATGATAGATGAAGAAGAAAAAGAAAAATGAAACAGCACCTGGTCCTGTACGAGAATGATCTTTGCTCAAGTTCTAATGGGAAATAAAATAAAAATTGCCGGAGGAAGAAAAACGAAGAGAATATGTTCTTAGAAAAAGGAATCTAAAGAATGCTTAAAGGAGAAGCAGCAATAGTTTGACTCTGGAGATCTAAAAGAAATGTGGGTGTTCCTTGCCTTAAAATATACACATATAGTTGCAACATGGTCTGTCATCTTCACTAAAACTTTAAAATAATGTCTCCCCAAAAGCATTTTAAATACTAAAGTCAAAAGTTGTAAGCTCTTGATAACATACCAGAGATGTTTATTATATTTTTTAAAACTATAAGCGACTTGTCAACTCCCCAGACTGAGAGATGGTGCAAAACCTTCTTTTTTGGTGATATATTTGTTCTGAACTTAAGGAGTTTCTATATATTATTTCATATGCTTATTCTACTCAGATATCCTTGTAGCCAGTGCCCAAATTAAACTAATAGTTTGTCAGTCTATTCCATATGTGTTTATAAAAAAGTAAAAATAGAAGTTACAAGTTTTACTCCTTTTAGGCATCCCCTGCAGGTCTTAAATGACGTAAGCATAAAAATGAACTAACGTTACACATCGCAGTCCTATAAGCACAGCACTTCAAGCTGCGATTTGAGGTTACCAGAGAAGAAAATCAGAGATCCTTTCTCTCCTGCTTGTTCCTAGGATCTCTGCCTTATGGTTCATTCCAGACCACTATCTGGGACGAGTATTATCTGGGACCAGTACAGTGACTGCCAGCAATGCCTCCTTGACTTACAACCAAGCCCTTTCCTCCTGGTTAGTCAGAAGCATCAACTGAGCTCTTATAAAGCTGTTTGGGGGATAGATTTAGAGGAAATGGTGAAGGAGAAGGTGCATAAAGTAATGTATGTCAATCAATCTTCTGCTATAAGAGAATTAAAAGCTCCTGCCAGTATCTCATGATTCATGTATATTACCTTAAAACAAAACAAAACAAAAAAAAAAAGCAAGCAAAAAAGAAACATTTCTAGCCATTTCTGCTTAGTGTTAGCTGGTAATAAGGAGTTTCACATATAAGAATCATATAATTAAAACATTTTTAAAATGAGTTACTATGTTTTAATATATCTTTCCTTTTGAATATCATTATATATATATATATATATTAAAATGGTCAAGTGAACATGTATACAGATATTTATACTCACACATATATAATATTCAAAAGGAAGAAATTCAGTAAATGGGAAATTTTGTTTGGAGAGAAGACTGTCTAAACTGGAGGTCAGAATTTCTTCTTAGAACTATGGACTAGTAATTTGCTTTTTGTCTTGAAAGGGAAAGTACTGCTGATTAACGTCTTCATTTCATCAGAAACACAATGACTACATAAGCTGCTTCTGCATAACACACTGGCAGTACAGGGCAATTTTGAAAAAGAAAGAAAGCAAGCCATGCCAAACCAAACTAAATCAAACTTTTATTTTCTGGCTGAGGTATACCTTTTCAGTTTTTTAAATCTCTGACAGGAAAAACAGAGATCATTTCAGAATTTTTGTAATAGTTGGTTTATTAGAATTAAATGCCTCTCTTAAAATAATTTAAATTCTTGGCCTGACGTTATGAATCATCTATACAGAAAATCCTTAAAATTAGCTTGAGTTAAGCTAGATTTCAACCTGGATCTCCTTCTTCAGCAATGATCTTCTGCCAGTCGACTTCTTATTGTCCTTTGCTTGCAAATATATAAATTATTTTAATAACTTGATACTCTCAGTTTAGTAATTTATTATTATAATTTTATTTGATATGAATATTTTAGCTCTGCTTGATTAGATGAAACAGGCACACATGCTTTAGCTGTGAAAAATTCCATTTTCTGGTTCTATGTAAAGCAACATCTAAAGCAGCAGAGAGGGGAAACAGTTATACTTTCAAAAATAGTTAAGCCAGACTGTTTCCTGGAGATACTTCATTTATTTTTCATCCTCAGATGCTACTGACTATTTCTGGTAGGGCGAGACATTAATACTGACCAGTTTAGCTTTCCTGACTGTTAACAAACTATCCCACAATGAACCTGACTTGGTGCTGAAGACATTGTGGTGACCTTTAACATACACGTATTCTAAAATATATGCTCAAAGTAAAAAGATCCAAATTCACAAGAGTATGAAATATTTATAAAAAAATCATGCATCAGATTGTACAGTCTAGAAATAAAAGAAGATTCAAATTCAGTAATAAAGGTGAGAGCAATACTTGCTCTAATATTTAAGAAAGACCTCGGGCTCCCAGAAGGTCCTGGACTCAATTATCCTTTTCCGTCTGCAGAGAAGCAGTGGCCAGGGCTACTGCTGTGACCGGCTGGGCAATCCCGTGAAGCTGCATCTTTGCAAGTTTCTTCTGTTCACATTCTGTGACCAAACGGTTCAACTCTGCTGCACTGTATCCAATAAGAGTCTTCAAGTCACAGACAAACTTGTACACAAATCTCTTGCCTTGAACTTTACAAATCATATCCCCATCATAATAATACCTTCAAAAAGAAATACACATTAGGACTATAGGACAAAAACCAGAATTCAGGCTTGTTACAATAGTTCAGATCCCTCCTTAAGCAGGAGCCTAGTCCTGTATCTACCCCGACAGCAACTAACATTGAAGTTACAGAGAAATATTTAATGTTACTATCCAAGGAAACTTCAAAACATTGCTTACTAAAATTTCAATGTTCAGTATTCTAAAACTCTATGTACTAAATCTTCAAACTGTATTTCAACAATTATGATAAAATACTGATTTAAAAATGATCACTATTAAAACAAAACAAAAAACCTTAGGAGTAGTAATAGAACCTAAGAACAAGGGCTTGGGAGTAAGAATGTCAAGATTCAAAACAGTGTCTTGACTTTGTGTGATTTTGTCACCACACAAAAGTCACATTTTCTCTAAGTTTTTATTCCTCGTCTATACAGTGAGGTTAAAAACAGTACTTACCCTCATAGAATTGTTGGGAGTTAAAAGGATTATCTTTGCAAAGTGCTCACTTAAGCACACAATGACTGGCACATAGCCCTCTATAAAACGTAAGCTATGTTAATAATTAAGAACCCACATTAAAGGAGAAATTTGTAATACACATATTCTATGGACTGTGGGAATGTCCACTTTTCTGTACTGTACAAAATCCCTTAAGTTGCAGCCATGCCTTTGCTGTCACCATTTTAATATGTAAAGGCTCTCCTTTCGGTGAAATTCTCCAAATCCAATAAGGAGCCTCAGAAGTGTAAGTAAAGGGTTAGAAGACAGATAGGATACAGAAAACCAAGGAAGAGGACATCATAAGGAAACAACGGTCCTATACCTACAAAGACAAATCTGGAGGAGTCCCTCTAGAAGCCTAGTTTTCTGCCGCTATGTATGGAAATAGAGCTAGACTTAGATTTATTTTGGAAAAAGTTTATTTACTGTTAATCGTTGTCAATCCCAATAAAGGGAAAAAGGTAAGTTAAGACTTGTATAGGCAGGGAGACTGTTAAGCCTTATATTTTGTTTTATTTTATTATTTTTCCCCATCTCTGTGAAGCTTTGATTTTAAAATTGTACTGCCCATCTGTACCAGTTTGACAATAAACAGTTATGAAAGGAATGACTATTTGCCAAAGTACCAACATGGTGTAAACTACCATATTTAGCAGGACTTTATTATAAAGTCATTCAACTTAATCAAGAGTCCATTAGTGAAAAGGCTAATCTATGTGCAGGAAATTAAGTCACTTTTCCTCAATTTCAGAATGGAGAAAGCCTAACAGGCAGTTATGTTCATTTTCTCAGTGAGATACAATACACTGGGCAGAGTTCTTGTGTTTCCTTTTGTACCAATTACGTTCAGACATAATTTAGATCTTAGCCCACAAACCATCAATTGTCATCTAATTTAAAATGAGACTGGTATTTTAATTTCTTAAGAAGATTTCTTCACAATATGTGAGGCTATAGCAAACAGACACTTGAGTAAAAAGTAAGATGAAGGAAGAAAGTGGTTTTATATTTCAAGGAGGAAAATGGAGTTGGTATAATCTTACGTCTCTTGGTAAAAGGTGATAAAAGAGTACAAACACTAAGTTCTAATTTTACATGGTTATGTCCTTCCATCTACTAGATGCTGTCATACAACCACTATATATAACAGCATTCACCACATTTGTACCCTCCATAAAAGGAAGAAAGTAGAAAGGTACATGATACCTGTGTTTTCATGGACTTGATTTTGCCCTCTTTTTTTTTTTTAACTTGTATTTTTTTTAGCCTTTATATTGTGAAATAGATTTCCCTAGAATCCCTCCAAGGTCCCTCCCAATCACTACCCTTGGCTTGCTCTAAAAGGTAAAAACAATCTTGTTTTTGTTCCACGATGGTAATTCACCGCTTGTCACCCAAACATGTATCCCTAAACTTCTCCTGTTTCTTGAACTTTATACTATAAATGCACTCATACAATATGTACTCTTTCGGGTCTGATTCCTTTGCTGAACATTATGTGTGTGAGGCTCATCTGTATCAGTGCTTGTAGCCCCGGTTCATTTCCATGGACACACAGTCCACTCTTGTTTACCACAATTCATTTACTCACTCCCCTGCTAACAGGTATTTGGTTTCTGGCTCTGGGGTATTATAAACAGTGCTGCTGTGAGCATGTGTGCAGACACACGCGTGCAGTTCTGGTTGGCAGGTATTTAGGAGAGAAACTGCCGGGATACAGGCTACATTCCTATCAAGAAGTATAGAGGCATTCCCGCCGCTCCACATCCTCAACACCTGGTACTGGCAAGCATTTAAACGTAGGCCATCCTGAGACATGCGCTGTGCCATTTTATCATCGTTTCCAACCGTGTTTCCCTGATTACGAGAGGCTGTGAGCTGCGGCATACGGTCATCGGCCACGCGGATAATCACCAGTCCAGTGTCTATTCGTGTCTCTTGCCTATTTTTCCTATTTCTCCTACTGATTTGTTAAGAGTTCTTGTTACTTCAGACATGACTTTTACGTCAGGTTTGTGGCTTGCCTTTCACTCTCCCGACGATGGCTTCTGTTGACCAAAATTTAATTGTAATCTAATTTAAATGTAGTCCCAATTTCTTTTCTCCATCAGGGTCAGTGCTGTCAATTCTGTTTGATGTCTTTTCTCACCTACCGACATCATGGAGGTATTTCTAGATGCTTTCCTATTTTACTTTCCATATTTAGAGCTACAAGCTACATGGAACAAATTTCTGGTATGGTATGAGGAAGAGGTTGAGTTTCACTTTTTTCCCATATGGATAGTCAGTCAACCATCCCAGCTCTATCAACTGAAAAGCAGGTCTTTCCTCATGTCTTTTCTCCATACCATTTTTAAGTCAAATACTCTTATATTCTTGGCTCTGCTTGGGCTCTCCGCTGTAATCTGTTGTCTATTTGTCTCTCCTAAGCAAACAACACATTGTCTTATTGTTCCAGCTACAGCCAGTTTCGATGTCCTGGAGAGCAAATCTTCCCACTCTATGTTAATCTGCTTCAGGTATCCTAACTACTGCGGCACTTTATATTACCACATAAATTTTACAATCACCATGTTAAGGTCTACAAAGAAACTTTCTGCATTGAAACTTTTATCAGAGGAGACCTGACATCTTAAAGATTAATTCTAATAATTTATCTGTAATTTTGAAGGGACTTGTATATATACAATTATATCAACTGCCAAAAATGACAGCCTTAATTCTCATATGGAAAGGATCTTTAGATAGTTGGCAAAGTACGTGAGACTAAGTAAGTGATACACACATCGAAAATAAAGCATTTTAGGGGCGCCTGTGTGGCTCAGTCGGTTTAAGTCTGCCTTCAGCTCAGGTCATGACCTTAGGGTTCTGGGACTGAGCCCCACATCAGGCTCTGCTTCTCCCTCTCCCTCTGCTCCCACCCTGTCTCCCATTTGTGCGCTCTCTCTCACCTGCTCCCTCTCTCAAATAAATAAATAAAATAAAAAAGGAAGAAATATCAGCATTTTAGTTACTTTGAGTGCTAAGGAAAACAGTTATTTTGGAAAAGAAAAATGATCATGCTAAAATATGTAGCAGTATTTACATGATCATGACCCTAACAATGAATGCTGATATAACCACAATTTCCATATAATTATGTAATTACATTAGGATGAAGGGAGAAAGAGTGTGTAAATATGTGTAGTGGAGAGGTGAATCATAATCTCGCAGTGTGAAATTCACAATGTCCAAACGAAACATGAAGTAGCAGCAAAAGCGTATTATTTAGAAATAAAGATAAATTGCAGAGCTATTTTACACTATATTCACTCTTTCAAAAAAAGACATTAGTTCCATATTTCCATATATCCTGCTTTTTTACTTAAATGCACATACTAAATTTCCATTCCCGTGGAAAGCATAATTTCTGAGAGTAACTGTCTCAAAAAAATTCATGTTACTTATAGGAAGTTACAAATAATTTTATTTTATTCCAATTCAATCCATGTAAAGGTTGGATATTCAGATTTAGGGCGAAGGTGAAGAGAGAACAGAGAAATGGGTCGACATTATGCACCTCATTATAAAAACAGAAAATATCTGCATTTTTGCTAAAATTTATACTCAATTCTTTATCTATGCAAATGATAGCATCTTAATCTTTTATGTAAATGACAGAAAACTCAGAGATTAAAATGTAAGTTTTAAACAAAGTAATATATGCTTTTCAACCAGATAAAAACAAATAATCTTGGAATCATCTAAAAAAAAAATACATGCCTCAAAATCATTACTAAATATCTTTGTAAAAAGTCATTTTTGGGGTGCCCAAGTGGCACAGTTGATTAAGTGTCTGACTCTTGGTTTCATCTCAGGTTGTGATCTCAGGATCAGGGGCTGGAGCCCCCCACTGGGCTCTGCACTGAGCACAGCATCTGGTCAAGTTTCTCTCTCCCTTTACCTCTGCCCCCTTCCCCCCCACCCCCCCACCCCCGCATGCTCAAGCACACACAAACTCTCTCTAAAATAAATAAATCTTTTTAAAAAAGTCACTTTTAACAACAGTATGAAACTATTAGCTTTTTAAATAAACATAAACAAGTCTTTTAATGTTACATAACAGTGTTAAACCTAGAATAAGAAATAATTTTTTAGAAAGGCTCAATAATAAAAAGAAATAATAAACAATAATAATGATAAATACTTACCTTAATGCACGACTGAGTTTCTCATAGTTCATTGTAGGCTTATTTTTACGTTGTCCCCACTTTTGTGCAACTAGTTCAGGCTGATTTAGCTTAAACTCGCCTTCATCACCAACCCAAGAAATGCAGTCTCGAGCATCCTTGTCAGTAAGAAGTTCTAGCAAAAACTGCCATAGTTGGATTTGACCATTGTTTCCTAAATTGAGAAGGACAAGCATTGACCACAATGCTATGGATTAGTAGCAGGCAAAAGGCACCACACAGGTTCTTCTCTGGGTCATCCCCCAGCCATGCTAAGAACAATTTTTTTTTAAACAAATGCTGTTTAAATACTGCCAGAGAAATAATCTATATTCATATTTTCATACAGTGAAAAAAAAAACCAAAATACACATGATTTGACAAATTTTATAAATACCGTTAAGATAATGCAAACATACCTGTTCTGTTCCCAGGTGAACTTCGATCTTCTCCTGAAATCCTTGGAGCCCTTTGTACTTTAGCTGCCTTTGCACTACTATTTATAACTTTAATAGTAGTTGGTGTAGCAGACTGGACTGATGCTGGAATAATCTGCACAGCTGCAAAGAAAAATGGAAAAAAATGTTTTTCCTTCTAATACAAGCCGTAAAAAATCGACTAAGATATAAAATGCTATTAGTTTTACTGATGCGCTTCTAATCAGCTAAAAAAAAAAAGGGGGCCTCATTTAAAAAAAGCCTTAATCCACAGAAGTTTTGAACAAAATTACCAAAGAAGTCCTGAGGATAAGGTATGATGTTTGCATTATGGGTTGTGAATCTTAACTTGGGGAATAAAAGCAGGTCTTATTTTCAATTAACTTAGTGGTATATACACATTAAACAAGAAATTATAAAAACATATGTTTTAAGAATATTTCTTCATTAAAAGTAGTTTATCAAATGTTGGGAAAGAAATATGGACAAATGAGAACTCACACACACTGGTGAGAACACCCACATCTACCCGCACTTGGTG
The DNA here is from genome assembly GCF_010015895.1 of Lontra canadensis. NCBI lineage: Eukaryota > Metazoa > Chordata > Mammalia > Carnivora > Mustelidae > Lontra > Lontra canadensis. The sequence continues at coordinate 18,143,469 of NW_022631023.1, forward strand.
AAAAGCTATGGTAATCCCTAGTCAGGGAGGAAGGAACCCCTGTGATAAACCAGAGAATCTCCCACACATTCTTACAAACACTCATTCCATCATACTCACAGACTTTTAAAAAGAATAGAAAGCAGTGAAAATGAATGAAATCACACTGCAAGTATCATCAAGAGTCTCATAACTGTTACACAAAAAGCAAGTTATAAAAGGATATACACAGTTTATTATCATTTTACCCAGAAAGTTTAAACACAGGTAAAACAATGCTATAAAATGTGGTTGCCTAGTTGGTAAAAATATAAAATATGCACAGAATAATAAACATCAATTCAAGATAGTCATTTAAAATGAGATCTACAACAGGCAAAGTTGATACATAAAGTTTTAATTTTTACGGTGTACATAGATGTTAGTTACTATACTTTATTTCTTGGTGTATCTAAAATATTTCATAAAAAGTTAAAAATTAATTTTATTACCTTGCAGTGCTAAATTAAAAGAAAGCATGAATACTCACGCTGATCAATTGTAACTATCTCATTCATCTGTTGTTCTTGGCTTGCCAACACATCTGAAGAACACACATAAAAATTTTTGTTTACATTTACCCCAGAAATATAAACTCAAGTCAGTAAAACTCAATTCAACTGACCAACCAGATAAACTAAAAAGCAAAACATTCAACAAAACTTAATGGCACAATAACCTAAAGAAATACTTGATATTCACTTTGTAAGAAAAAGATATTTTTAAGAGAAGTAACAGATGGAGAGCTCTAATTCTTTTAACATTAAGAAAAGAAATGTTAGAAAAATGGAGTTACTTTTCACAATTCATAGTATAAAACAGCAGTTCAGATTCTGAGCTGGATAGTCCCATAACATAAATATCTATATCTAAATCTATTTATCTGTATAAAACCATTTAAAACATGGAAACCTTTAAAATCAAATCAAAGATGAGAATGTACACCACACTGAAATTACTTAGCATTTGTTAGATATACATTCTCAGTCAAGGTGAGATCTTTAGAATTTACTAATCTGTTCTAACACATTGAATAAAACTGCTTTAACTTTTTTTTATAAGATTTTATTTATTTGAGAGAGGGGGGAGGAGCAGCAGAGGGAGAGAGAATCTCAAGCAGACTCTGTGTGGAGCAGGGATCCCCACAATCTCATGACCCTGAATCATCACCCGAGCTGAAATCAAGAGTCGGATGCTGAAATGACTGAGCCACCAGGCGTTCCAAAAGGGCTTTAACTTTATAACGCTCCTTAAAGATAGTTAAATTTTCAATTAAACTGTAGTGGTCCTACAAGTCACAAGTGAACGAAATAATATAACGATGGCTACAAAGACAGCTCTCAACATGAGTTACACTGTTAAAGGTCCTAATATAACCACTAAGAGAGTCACTCTTAACTTGTCTGTTGCTATCCCCTACCCAAATTCTATTCTTTATTTCTTTAATGAAAGTTCCTATTTCCCAGTCTCTAATATTTCAGCCGATTTATTTAGTGCCCATCATAGATTAGATGCCTTTCTCTTGAAGCTGTACCCACCAGCAATCATCTGTGTACTGGGTGAGTACCAGCCTGGGCACCGAACACAGTTCTACTTAGGGTGCCATGCCAAGATCCAGTTCTAGGCACACAGAACTTGAAAGGACTGAGAAACTAAAAAGAGATCTAAAGCCTACCTGTCAGATAAAGGGTTTCTTTGGGGGTTTAAATAATTATATGGGACTAGCCTCAGATCTTGGTTCTGATCTTAGCACTCACTTATTGGCTGTGTGCCTTTGATAAATTGTTCAACCAACTTAAGCATTAATTTCCTCATGTTTAAATGAGCTATCCCACCTACCACCTCATGAGGCTGTCATAAGGATTAAAGGAAAAAAAATTTTTTTAAATAGATTCTCATTTATTTATTTGACAGAGAGATCGAGTGCACACACAAGCAGAGAGAGCAGCAAGCAGAGGGAGAGGGAGAAGCAGGCTCCCCGCAGAGTAGGGAGCCCTACATGGGGCTCGATCCCAGAACCCTGGGATCATGAGCCAAGCCAAAGGCAGACATTCAACTGACTGAGCCACCCAGGCACCCCAAGGAAAATGTTTTCTAAAAGCACAATACTTGAAACAGAGCTTAACTTTTCAGTAAACGGGAGAGGTTATTGCTTCATCCAGATTCCTAGTTCTGAGCATTCTCCCCGCTTCAAAGAAATGAGCAGACACACAAGATTCCTGTGAAGTCTCTGAATGAGCTTTAAAGACTGAGAAGCACTAGGAGAACCAGAGACAAGCACAACAGAGTGCCGCCATGGGGGAGACAGCAATTTCAAACTGTAGTCTAAACACCGTCTTCGTCCTAACCTTGACAATTCCTACAAGGATACATTTCAGTAAACATGACTCACATGTTAAAAACCTGAAACAATTCAAGAGTTTTCCTTATTTACCTGAAAAGCTGTGTAGAGGGGGAAAAAAAAAACCCAAACCCCTGTGAAATCAAGGACAAAACTTCAACCAGAACATTTAACTTACTTTCTAATAAGAAAAACTGGAAATAAACCCTATAAATGTAATGAATGCAGTAAGACTTTCGGTGTCAATAGATACTTCCCCCTCTAGTATTTAAGAAATTCCATGAAAGAGAGAAACTCTAACCAATGAAGGAAAGCCTCTCTCTAGAGCTCATTTTTTATTTAGTAGCAGAAAAAGCACCCCAGATGAAAACCCTAAGCCTTCGAATACCTGTGGAAAATCCCTCCAACCAGAGCTGTTCCTTTACTGGGCAGGTAATAGAACAAACCCTACCAGTTACCTTTTTATCCATAACCATTACAAAAACAAAGTCAGAGTCTGTCTTATTCACACATTCTGAAAAGTATGTGGGTCTGGCTAGCATTTCTGGCCTGCTGTAGAATGATGTTAGGGAACAGGGTACTGCTAATATTTCACAGATAGTCACTGAAATATAAGATGGATTAAAATTCAAACAAAATAATTTACATTTATTTGAGCTTTTTGTTGGTCAGCCAAGTAGTTTCTAATTTCTGTATATAGTCACTTAATCATAATGATAATGTCTGTGGAGCCAACATGGAAACACTTATAAACAGCAGACTTCAAAATCAAAGAACTGACTGATGAAACAGAAGTCAACGGATGGAATTTATGAAGAGAGCTAAGTGTAGGGCACAGAATCTTAAGAGCTTGGATTCCGGCATTCTTTAGTCTGGTTTTGGATCTTGGCTCTGCCATTCCCCAGCCCTGTACCCTCGTGGGGCTGGTTCTTTAAGCCATGGTATCCTATCTTAAAAATAAGGAAAGTAATGATTTGTGGCATCAGTTAGAGGGATTAAATTAGATAATACATATAAAGCTCCCGGCACAGCTTATACAATTAGTAGGTGTTAATTATTATTGCTATTATCAAAGATCACAACAAACAATGAAGACAAAGTTATACAGAAATAAAATTAAACTCAAGTTACAGTGCAAACAGGTAATAATTCAAATTTTATACATTTTCGAAGAAGTTCCAGATGACTCCATAGAATTTCTCCCCGAGGCACTCGCTGAAAAAAATCTTCTTGGTTGAGACTGCATAATTCCCTTCCAGAAATGTTGAGTGTGGTCAGGTCTATATCAGTCATGCTGAACTCCTTCATTACCCAAACCACCCAGTGCAGGACTTGGTCTGTAGACCACTGTATAGGATCTAAAGAGAAAAATATTACCATTAGCCTAGTGCTATCTTAGATATTATATAAATTCATAGTTAATTTGTCAATACACACACATACATATATGTATATATATATATATAGAGAGAGAGAGAGAGAGAGAGAGAGAGAAATCCAGAAAGGATCACTCCCCAAGTTAAGAGAAGTAAATAAACTCAAATAAATAAAAAGGTTTTTAACACTACATTTTCTCCTCATCTCCTTTTCAATTTCTCAATCTAAACTTTTAGTGAATTCACCTGATTTACATCAGTTAGTCTGAAATTTTATCAAGAAAAAATAACATAAAATTGCTCTTCAATGGGTCAACTGAAAGAATAAAAAGTGGGATTTCTCTAGAGAGAATGGCGTAAATCATCCAAGTTTTAAACATTACTTTGCAGCATTGTATAATTTGGTGCACTGGGGGGAAAAAAAAAAGAAAACTATTAAGGGGTTTCTGAAGAGCTAGACTCACTCTCCAAAATGTGCAAAACATAATCTTTCTTCCCTTTCGCTTCTTGTAAAAAGCTGGTGTTCCTATATTCACCCTTTAGTGGCATTTATAATACAACATGCAAACTGCATGTTTTCTCAGCTGTCTTTCCCTGTAATACATTAAGGTCTGAAATATAAGGACTGTGTCTTATAAACCACTGTTTATCTTTGGAGTTTACCACAATGCCTTATGCATGGCCTAATTTGTTAAATCTATGGGAAGTAAATCTAAATAGTCATTTTCCTCATCATTTTTTTACTATCTGATTGTGTTCACAAATGAAAAAGATGGCCAACATGTATAAATATTTCATCACTGTATCCTTGGCACCCAACAGAGTATTCTACCCATATAAGTTCAATAAAAACTGGCTGAATTACTTTCGGTTTAGGTATTTTTCCATGGAGAAGATGATCTATCTAAACAGTATTGGTTACATGCCCCTAAGATGCAGGCTATTCAATTGGAGTAAGTGGGGAAAAACACATTTAGGTACTTATCAAGAGCCAATTTATAATAGAAGATGAATCAAACATAAGACAGGATTGACAGCCACAGAACTGATTTTTTATTTGATCTTTTCATAAAGGCGAAAGGGAGAAGGATTTTGAGAAGATGGCAGGAAAGTTTTTTAATGTCTTTGAATGCACACATTAAAAAAAACACCACTAAAAGCAAAAGACAGCAAAACCAAAAATCCATGTATATTTACAATAAAACCAGGTGAACAAGGTATCCCCATGGAAGCCCAAAATACACAGATGAAGACAAAGCAGTAACATTCAGAGACCTTCATGGTATCAGTATCGTTTAGGAGACAAAGGGGGAAACAAAGGAAAATCTGACCCATTTTCATTCTGAGCACAGGAGAACTTCAACACAGCCAAGAAGTTTTCACTGAGCGCAATAGGCCAAGCTCAAAGGAGTAGCTCAAACAGTTTTGCCCGATCGAGTGCAAAGGTCCATGGTAAGATTTAAGGGGCTAGAATAGTGTAGCACTTTTGGGTTTTTCAAACTGAGCCATGGATCACGTCCAGGAGAGTGGAACACAACGAGCAACTACAGGGAATGGAATCTAAACCGAGCAGCACAGAAACACCAAAGAAAAAGAGGAGGTCCATGGTTTTATTGTAAATATGTCTGCTCCCTTAATCCATATAAGAGTGGATTAAGGGAATAGATAGCAACTGAGAAAGCCAGTGGCAACGTTTTTGTTTTTAAACAAACACCCAACATGGGGCTTAAACCACAACCTGGAGATCAGAGTCATGTGCTCTTCTGACTGAGCTAGCCAAGTGTCTCTACTGGATCTATTTTTTAATACTACTTGAAAATAACAGAGGAAAGAATTAGAGAAAGCTAGAAAAGCTATCCTGAACTACACTTCCCATTATAAGTTCAAGTAACCTCATTTTACATAAACATGAGCCAAAAAAAGTATCATGATCGAAAAAGTTGGGGCAAATGTAATCAGTCTGATGTGTTTTCTTAAATAATATCAGGACTTCTGGTGTAACATAATTAATTGTGCATATTCTCCCTATTTATTCTCTAAGATCCTAGTAAAATGACAGTAAAGGAATTTTTAAAAGAAGTAAACTCATAAGAACATAAGTGAAAATGCAAACAGATGTGAGACTTTCAACTAATTTTTGAAGACAGCCAGCAGAGTGAAAATCAAGTGAAGTAGGAGCTATGACCTAAAATATCTATCCAGGAGGGTACAGTAACAAGTAAGTGTTTCCTGACTACAGAATCCCTCTACTGGCTCAGGTTGTGGTGGTTTCAGGTAGCAGGAGAAGTGTAAGTGGAAAATGAGGGGACTGATTTAAAGTGTATGGTGTTGTTAGAACCTCTAGGGCCTCTCCTTCATTCTCAGGAGCCAACCGAAAAACCATCCCCAAGCACACATCCATATCCGACCCCCGCCACTACCCCATCCCCGGAACTTCTGGGACAGACATGAAATGTACATTGATCCCAGTAATAAAAGTCTACAAACTGAGGAGTGAGACCCTCTGCACTTCCCGTTCCATTTCCAGAATGCAGCATTCACATATACATCAACCCTAAATCCTCACCTGAACTTTCTACTCCTGTCAGGTATTTGGCCAATTCTCCAGAGAAGTTAAAGATACCCAGGAAAAACATCTATATATATATTGACACCTAGGAATCTTTATGAAATGACCAATATCCCATTTTACCAGAGTATGGTCAAGAACTCCCTTCCAGAGCTTCAAATTAATTAGCTTTAAAGTAACTCACTTTTAACTATGAACAGATGAGCAGGAACAGATATTTGAGAGACTCAAAGCATTAAACAAAAATAAACAGAAAACTTGAATCCAGAAGCAGAAATAATGCAGTAACAAAATGAAAAAAAAAAAAAAAAAGAAAAATGTGATCAGAATGCTAAAAGGAAAAACAAAAATGAAAAGCCCTTGTAAAGTGAAAATAACTATCAGGATAGGTTGTTATATAAAGACAAGAAATTTGGCGGAAAGTTGTTCATATAGATACAAAAATGACAAACGAAAGAAAAAAAGATACAGAGGATCAGCCCAGGAGATTCAGCAAGAGTCTCAGAAAAAAAGAAAAACACTGAAAGTCATTATCAAAATAATAATGCAGGAAAATTTCCCAGAACTGAAGGCTACAACTGTCTAGATCAGCAGCTGTCCAAGAGAAATATAATGCAGGCCACCAGGTAATTTTAAAAAGTTTTCTCACAGCTATATTAAAAAAAAAATAGGTGAAATTTATTGTAATAATAATTTCATGTAATGTTTCTAAATGTTATTTCAACATGTAATCAACACAAAAATTTTAAAAGATTTTACATTCTTCTCTGTTTGTACCAAGTATATGACACAGCACAGCTCAGGTCAGACCAGGCACATGTGAAGTGCTCACGTGGGACTAGTGGCTACTGCACTAGGCAGTGCCAGGCTGTGCAATACTTCCCCATAATCCACAAATCTACAGCACATGAAATAGATGCACAATGCCACTAAACCAGGTTAAAGACCAGAGATAAAAAGGAGATCAAAACAGCTTCCGGAGAGAAAAATAAAAAGGATATAAACAGGAACCAGAATCAGAATGCCCCCTGGACATCCCGCACTATAATGAAACAGAACAGGGCCATATAAATTTTGAGGAAAAATAGTATTTCAACTTAATATTCTATACCCAAGCTTTCAATCAGAGAGAGCAGAATAAAGAATAAAGACATTTTCGGATATGTAAAGTCTCCCCCACCAATAAAACAAACAAACAAAAAAACACCCTGCCAAACCAAAAACAAAAGCAACTTTTTTTTTTTTAAGATTTTATTTATTCATTTGATAGAGATCACGAGTAGGCAGAGAGGCAGGCACAGAGAGAGGGGAAGTAGACTCCCCGCTGAGCAGAGAGCCCGATGTGGGGCTCGATCCCAGGATCAGAAATCACGACCTGAGCCAAAGGCAGAAGTTTAACCCACTGAGCCACCCAGGCACCCCCAAAAGCAACTTTTATTTCCTAGGTGTCCTTTCTAAGGAAACCTATACCGAGGAATGAGAGAATGAGTAAATGGTAGAATAAAATGAAGAAAAAGGAAAATATAAGATCCTGAAAAATGGATCCAGCAATGCAGGCCAAGTCAAGGATGTCCAAGGATGACAGCACTATGGCAGATCTACAAAAGAACCAATCTAGAGATACTTCAGAATTTGGGAAAAATTATAGGCACAAAACAGAGTGATGGAAATGGGAGAAAGTCAGTCTTGGTACATACAGAAATCTACAACCTAAAAATTAAGTCAACTTAGGGGCGCCTGGGTGGCTCAGTGGGTTAAGTCTCTGTCTTCGGCTCAGATCATGATCCCAGTATCCTGGGATTGAGCTCCACATTGGGACTGAGTCCCACATCGGGCTCTCTGCTCAGCAGGGAGCCTGCTTTTTCCTTTCTCTCTGCCTGTCTCTCTGCCTACTTGTGATCTCTCTCTCTCTGACAAATAAATAAATTTTTAAAAAATCTTAAAAAAAAAAAAAAAGAGCTTTATTCTAAAGTAAATGATACCCCTAGGTAGGTACTCCTGAGTCAAGAGTTTATAATCTTGCTCTCTATATAATTCATTATTATATACTAAAGATCCTACTACTGAAGGGTTCTTGTTGGAAGTCTAGTAAACTACGTAAAATATTATTTCAAGTGTTTTTATGCTCTCTTCCTTCCTTTTCAGCATTTCCTCTCTCAGAGGTGACTGCAAACTCACTAACAACAAGGTCAAGCATGATGTCTATGCTAGCTTTTACAAGTCAAAAATAACAATATTGTCAACCACGTATCTGAAGAACGGCTCTATATGGTCCTTCGAACTGGGCTTACCTTCTCAGGTTCCAATTAAAAGCCCCTCTCCTCATCTATCCTTCTCCTGCTCGTGCCTCACTATTTTATCTACAAATACTAAGGTTACTAACAACTCATGAGCCTTCAATAATATTTATTTATCCCTCCAACACTCTTCCCATTTGCCCACCAAAGGTTAATGCTGTCTTCTCCACTTCTATGTCTATTTTTTCCTGTAATTCAGTTTGTCTAACTCTAGTTACTTTTTTTCTAAATCTACCAATGAACCTCTGATCACCAAATTTAATAGATACTACTCAGTTGGCTTTTTTTTTTTTTTTTTTAAAGATTTAATTTATTTGACAGAGAGAGAGAGAGAGAGAGACAGAGAACAACCAGAGGGAGCAGCAGGGAGAGGGAGAGGGAGAGAAGCAGGCTCCGTACTGGGTAAGGAGCCCAATGCGGGGCTCGATCACAAGACCCTGGGATCATGACCTGAGCCCAAGGCAGATGCTTAATCAACTGAGCCACCTAGGTGCCCCTCACTTGGCATTTTTTTTTACTTTGTCAGCAATGTGGCCATTCTTTTTCAATTTCAGAGACACTATATACAGCTCTTATTTTCCTTCTATCTCCTCAGCTATTCCATGTCTCCATTCCTTTTCCGCAACCTGAAATGCCAACAAGGCCCAGCCTTTAACGTTGTGTTCCTTTCCATTTTCTCTCTCTCCATCAGACTGTATATACTTATATAGCTTCTAGACAAACTCAACAGAACTAAGTCCCAGGAAACATTTTCATCTCCAGTCCAAATCTTGTGTACCTGAAAATACTTTCTGGCCACCTTCAGCTGTAATATGTACAACACTTTCCCTAGACAAATCTTTCCAATACCAGACTTCCCCATGTCCCCCACTTAAGCTCTGGAGGGCTTGGCCTATCTTTCTCATGTGCCATTCAAAGTCCAGCATTTAACATGATGGCTGGCATGTGTAGTTCACTAAATATGTAATAAAGATGTAACCAGGTCTCACCAGTATGATCGCTGCCCTAGTCACCCAAGCTTGAGAAGCTCTATCAGTACTTGAATCTCTCCTCTCTACCCTCACACAATCCACCAGTCAGTTGCTCAGCCCCATCACTAGTTTCATTCATCTCTTCCCACATAAATTATCGAGTCTAGGCTAACCTAGACATTATCACCTAGTGACAGGTCAACTACAACATGTTCCTGTTTTCCCTTCATTCAGTTTCTACTGCTCCAACGTATGTCCCGCACTGCTGCCACATTCATCTACCATGGTCACGTCCATCAATCAAAAGCAGTTCTATAACGTAAGAGAGTAACTCCAACAAATCTTCTCGCTACTCACTGCTGTGTCTAACTTTTGCACACACATTTTCTGTCTGGACTGTCTTCTCCCAATAGTTTTTCTAAAACAAACCTTTCCCCAAAGTTCCCCAGACCACTGTGATCCCTTTGAGATTCTTTCTCTCTCTCTCTTTTTTTAAAGATTTATTTATTTTAGTGGGGGAGGGGCAGAGAGGGAGAGGGAGAGAAGCATGGAGTCTGACTTGGGCCTTGATCCCAGGTACCTGAGACCATGACCTGAGACAAGGTCAAAAGTCAGACACTCAACTGACTGAGCAACCCAGGTGCCCCTGATCTCTTTAAGATCCTAATAGCATATTCCCTTTATACAAGTTACTGACAGCTTAAAAACATGCTACTTTTTATAGTAACTTCTTTTCATTTATCTTCTCTCTCTTCAACTCCACAGTGACACCCTAAAGACAGAATTTTTTTTTTTTAATTTCTTTATATTCTTAGCACCCAGGACAATATTTGTCCAAAGGGGATAAAAAGAGAGATCCAGAAAATCAATTTAAAATTTTACATTTAAAATAGACCAACTTACTGACCCTAGCATCCTCTCCGTCAAGGTTAATTCTTACTGTTCTACTAATATGTAATTAAGTATTTTATTACCATAAGGTATCCCAAGGCGTTCTTGCTCTTTCCTGTAACCTTCCAGAGCAGCAGCCCATCTTGTCACTTGTTCTGAGGTTTCATCTGAAATAGTTGTAATGTGTTTTGTGCCATCAAGAGTTATAACTTGAGCTTCCTCAACAAGATGTGCTTCTGCTTCAGCATGATGGGCATCTGGATCAATAACTACTTCAACTGTTTCCGCAGGTTTAACAATTTCAAGGATGTTTAGCTTAGGTTCAATTCCTACAGAGTAAAAAAAAAAAAAAAAAAGTAAATCTAAATGAAAACACGAAAGTCACTAAAAAAATAAAATTCAGCTTAGATTCTATGTTCTCAAATGGTAGAGCAAATGCTCTCTTTTAGACACCAATAAAATTATTCACTAGAATTTTGGTAGATTAGATAACAGTAATGTGTTAATATTAATTTCCTGATTTTGATAATTGTAATATAGTCATATAAAAGAAAACCTTGTTTTTAGAAAACACATATACTGATGCATTTAGGGATAGAAGGAAATCATGTCTGCAACTTATTCTTAAACTGGGCAAAAAAGATTATGTGGGACAGGTGGATGGAGAATAAAGCAAAGGTAATAAAAGTTAACATTTAGAGAATCTGGGTAAAGGACATCCCAGAATTCTTTCACTACTCTTGCAACTTTTCTGCAAGTATAAAAGGACATAAAAACACCACCACCAACATCACACACACAGCTACACAGAAACATTTATTAGGAAAAAAGTAACCAATATGGATTAGAAAATAAAAACCAGACTAGGGAAAACTGTAAATGAGTAGTAGCTACCCACCTGTAGAATTTTTAAGAGTCCTAACCAAATTAAAGTTATTTACTGACTGCTTTTCAAAAGTCAAAGTTCATATTTAAAAATGAAAAGGCACTGAGTTTGTTAAATTAAATTCACATTATTACCTTCTGATTTCCATTTTCAATTGAATGAAAAAAAACCTCCAAATTCTTAAAATATTTAAAACAAAATAAATTAGCTCTTTATAAAATCATCTCAGATACTTCCGTTACAAGACAGATCTAAAAAACTATCATTATTACTTAACAACTACTGTCTGGTCATTGATTCTGTTACATTCTACATCAAATTTAATCAAAGTGTATTTGAAAGATTAAAATTCAACTTCAATCCTCCCTGAAAACAAACTCTATAATAAAATATGTTGGTATCACTCATTATATGGTATAAAGGTAAGTTACTTTTTTCAAATATACATAAGAAAAATAACTGTAACTTAAAAAAAATATTTTTCTAAAATTTATTCCCTAATCTGTCACTCAAATTTCATCAAGTCAGCTCTTCCCAAATCCACTTACATTGAGAGGTGACTAGGCTTTTAAAGATAAAACAAAGAATTTCTTTCTTATTGTCAATGACAGTACTGGGGAAATTGTAGATCGGAAGGGATAACTACCATTTTTATAGTCTGAGAACACTAGGATTTGTGAAATGCCAGTGTAAGCAATCTAGTATGTTCCAACATTAAAATTAGTCTAAAACTCCAGTCAGAACTTCTAACAAGCCACGTTTTAAAAAATTTTAGTTTTTAAACTAAAAGGGTTTCCTAATTTTCTAACTTTTGTACTTACACAAGATTAGTAAAATACTGTGATGGATATGAGTAACTGAGTTACTCAACATCTTTTGCCAATTCCTCTCTCTATGCTAAACTGTAGGGAAAAGATTTCCTGGTGGCGAGGGGTCCAGTTGTGATTCTGGCTCTAGAAACACTGGCATAAGCCTTCTATCTGGAAACAAGAAGGGACAAGTAGGTACATGGAACCCATTTTTTGGCTAGTGTGGATCCATGTGATGGCAGAGTGGTTCTAGGTTGACAGTTATAATGGTGGCTTTCGGATCTCGCATTTTCCAGATCATGGCAGGGCAACAGCTTCTTTGGCAATCCAGTTCTGCAGTTCTAAGAAAGTCAACCAGAACCTGTTCTCCCAGCTCTCTCTACCTTACGATGTAACTTTCCCTGAAAAAACTAGTTAGAATTTGTTATACTAAAAAAAAAAGAAAAAAGAATACATTATACTATCTGCTTCACCCTGACAGATCTAATAATGAAACCAAAAGCATGAGTGTCTGGCTGTAATATTACATTAAGTAATTTAGACAACCACCTAAAACACCCCAAACTTGTAAAAACTGAGCTCTTCCATATTTTAAAAAACATGAGCTAAACTTTTAAATAACCATAAAAGTAGCTTACCTTGGTAAGAAATTACCTGTACACTAAGTTGTACAGTTCCATCTGTTTTTACTCCTTGGTCAAATAAACTTCGTTCCGGATCCAGCTAAACATGGGAAAATGATTAAGATTACTTTGATTTAGTCATCAGGTTTAATACAAATGTATATATCAAATAGGACTTAATTACTGAGGCATACTAATGAAATTATAAGAACACATCTAATTATCCAAGTTGTCATACCCTGTAATTCTTTGCCAAAATTAAACATATTTTAACCATTGTGGTAGTGATTAAGGACAACATAAATTAACCAAATTTATTTGACATGGTGGTTTTCTCTAGCTCTGGAGTCTAATTTAGGATTTTAAATAATGTCAAAAGGTGACTGTTTATTCTGTAAATATATTTTAAGCAGAAGATAATGCAATTTATCTGTCATGAATAAGCAAGGGTGCTTAATTAGTGGGGTGACTTATATAAATCTATTAACATTTTTTGCCATGTCCCCCTTATAATGAATGCCACACATTTAAGATCAAGGTTAACTCTAAATCTCTTGCAATGAAGTTAATAAAGTTAAGGGATTTATGACCTTATTACTTAGCTTTGATATCTTCAATCAAAATTCTGTATCTTTTCAGTACTAGTGTTTTTATCCTCCATGTCTCCCTCCATGTGTGAATGCATTTCACACAACAGCAACCTGATGACAAAAAGTAATTCTGACTTTCAGATGTTGTCTGTCACCATTTTAAAGGCAGACCTGCATTGCAATGATCTTGAATAATGTATATTCCTGTGCCTGCATTTCATGCAGCTAGAGGTACAAAGCTCCTGTGACTCCCATTCCCAAGAATTCAGTCAATACTATAGTCATGGTACAAACATGTTTTCTAATATTAAAAATGTCATATAAAACCTAAAATCTTAAGTGACTTTAGGTCTAACAACAGGGATAACACAAACTATGTAACCATGCAGAAAGATAGGTCAAATATGGCAGTTTCACTCCTTAGAAGTGTGCCTGATGCTTTGTTACAAACTCCCCTAATCTCAAGATTTCTCCTCTCTGAAGGAGACACAGGTATGATTTACTAGAAGCTACAGCATATGGAACTATGGAAGTAAACTCCCAGGTAGTACTGAATATACCACAACTAGTACACATACTCCTCAAATTAGCACAACCCCACTACTTTCCACTGGCTTTCAAGTCAGCACTCATCTGAAAATAAAAAAGCATCACCACAAGCAGCAAGCATTCTGATTCCAAGTGGATGTGGTTAACTGATGTGAAGAAGAGAAGTTGTTAATCTCACATTTTTTTTTTTTTTTGAGGAGAGGAAGGGAGAGAGGGAGGACTGCAAAATGATTTAGCTCCTAGGCTAGCTTGGAATTCTGTCATACAATCAGTTATGCGTATTTCCATTTATTCAACTAATATTTTCTGAGAACTTGTGATGTGCTGGGTATTTCGCAAGTGATATTTTCATTTTGGGTAGTTCAGGTATGCTAAGAAAGCATGTTAGAACAACAAATGTTATAGCTGAAAGGCAAGTAAGAGGTCAAGTCCAGATTTCACTTTACTTTACATATGAGAAAATCAGGTGAAGTCCAGTGATGCTGAGCTGACTTTCTTAAAAGTCTGCCTCAAATAACTGAAGAAAGAGTTTTGGAGTCACACAGGCCTGGGTTCAAATTCTACTGTACCTCTTTGTAACTATGCACTGGCAAATTGTTGATCTTTAAATCTCAGTTTCTACATCTGCAGAATATAATTAAGAATATGCTGATTTCAAAGACAAATGTGAATTTAAAATGAGATAATGCAGCAGTGCTCTGCAAATATTTTTTCATTCAAGGTACACTGCCCATATAGCTCTAGTTCACCAATCTGTCATGGCTGCCTTGTACACCAATCTACAGAAGTTATTTCTCTCCTTCTGTGTTTTTGGAACATTTGAGTTATTTTCACTTTCTGCACAACCAAGCAATGAACAGCTCATATGTACAACTTTGCTCACTTAGGTGAGGATTTCTCTAAGAACAATTTATTGAGGTGAACTACTAGGTATTGCACATTTAATATTAATAGACATTAAATACCAGATTACCTTCCAAAAAGATTGTGCTAGTTTATTCTCTCCCTGAGAGAAGAAAAACTTTAAATCCTAAAATTATTAGTATCAGACCCACATACATTCTCTAATTCTGGAAGAACAATATCCTTCCTTCCCCACCCCTCCACAACATTTACTAGACTTACTGAAAGGAAAAGATAAAAGTATGGTTGAGTGGAAACTGAAAGGCACAAATTTCATTAAAACATTTCAAGTTATTCTACACCAAAATCTTATTTTAAAATAATACATATATGATGATTTGAATTTTTAAAAAACTAAGGCAAAATTCCTGTAACATGGAATAGCTATAACACAAGGCAGATAAAAGAGAGAAAGAAAAAGCAAGACAAACCAAACAATCCAAAAGAAGACACAATACGTATTTGTATAAATTACGATGAAAACCAATATAAACTCTAGTACTTACTAGTATGTTCAAGGAAGGTCTAGAGAAACTCTTCTGAGCAATTCTATCTAAGCTACTTTTTGTACATGAATATATTACCTTTCTTGAGCGAATACTATAAAACATGACTATGAATATGCTGTAAACGTATTATTAAAATACGACTGCAGGTAAAATCCTATTGCAATAAACCCCCAAAATACATACACTGGTGTTTAAGTTCTTATCCAAAATTCACTTCTGGAGCCAATAAAAATGGAAGGGAAGGTAAAAATCACTTACTCCAGTTTTCTCTTTTTAAAGATGAGGAAACTAATGCACAAAGAAGCTAAAACCTAGTTATAAAGTGTTAGGACACACTTCAAGTTCCAAGGTCAATGTGCTTCTCACTACTTTACGTTTAGGCTCTGATTCACATTTATTTAAGCTCATTTCATATTTGTGAAAGTAAAAACCAAGCATTTGATTCAGTACTCAAGATTTTTATTTCCTAAGTAAGCTACACACACAGTGTGGAGCCTGATGCAGGGCATGAACTCGTGACCCTGAAATCAAGACCTGAGCTGAGATTAAGAGTCAGACACTTAACCCACTGAGCTACCCAGTTACTGCTAGTACTCAATCTTTTAGATACAATTTTAAATGGAGGGAATTTTGCTGGAAGAACTTTTATTTTAAATGTGTAAATTTTGCAATATTGGCCAAATTTTGTTATAAAGACTATAGCTATAGAGATAAAAGGCTACCAAAAAAATATTTCTGGGTGCCTGGCTGGCTCAGTAGGTAGAGCATGTGACTCTTAATGCCCTGGGGGTAAAAGTTCAAATCCCATGTTAGGTGTAAAGATTACTTAAAAATAAAATCTTAAAAAAAAAAATTTCTAATGCAGATTTAAATGCTAAAATATAAATCACAAAAGAAAAAAAAAATTACCTGGATATCTTGCAGGCAAATTTCATGAGCATCCAAAGAACACTGCAGTCTTGGTTCTAGCAATTTCTTTAAATTGCCTATTGGCTCATTGATGTCTATAGCCTGGCTTACACATTCAGCTGGCGTGTAGGTTTGTTCCACAATACTAAATATTAAAGGATATAATGGTTAACAATTATTTCTAAAGTCTGGTTTTTGAAACTCCTTTCTGCATAGACACTATTCGTAGTGGTAGGCTTTTCACCAACTAGCACTGCCAAACTGGATACTAAATTGCAGAGAAATGCTAACATAAAATTTAAAGCAACCTTGCAAATGTATCTCCTTACGAGTATGTGTATGTGTTTGTGTGTGTGTGTATAAATAAATATAAATACTGCATATACCATATTTATAGGGAAATATAAATATTACATTTTCAACTTATTTTGGAAAATTTTAGGCCCAAAATGGAAAATAAAGAGTCCCGTCAAAATCTATATGCCATTTCTACTACTCAATTTCCTTTCCCAACATAAATGTACATAATAAGGTATGAAAATATAAATTATATAAAATACTTTCCACTTAATTTAATCTGAGAACTACTGGTTAAAATCAGTGCAATTCCACATTTAAAAAAAATATACTCCTGCTTTAAAACTCTGAAGCTCTTCTATACTATTATTTCATACTTTGAATTCTATGAAATCTTAAGTGCCTTGGGGGTAAAATCTTTGGCAAATAATTTTACATACTTTTTTCAAAATCCTTATATGGACTCAAAAACAAAACAGACATCAAATAATATCTACTAGATTGGTGAGCTGGAAGTCAATGAAGTTTCACAGCATGTTTACTTTTAATATGATTTAATTCTCACTGTAGTTGTCAAAGACAGCACCATGTATTTAAAAATTTGTCCGTGTGCTATGGTTTAGTGCTGTGAAATGTGTAAGTCTGATGATTCACAGACCTGTACCCCTGGGGCAAATAATACATTATATGTTAATAAAAATAATATAAAAATAAAAATTAAAAGAAATAAAAAATTTGTCAAGTTCCATTTTCACATAAATTCCAAGTGTAATGCAATATATGTATCATATTCAATAAATGTACACAGCCTAAATTTTTCTAATACTTCAAAAGTTATAGTAGACCACTCATGATTAAAAATGAAAATAATTTTTAAATGGCAGTAAACTATTATTACTATTACTTTTGTTAGGGTAAATTAATTGGGTCTTTTGGCTAAGTATTTCTACCAAATTCTTTAGTAATAGCACATTAGGCTATAATTTTCTTTTTAACAACCATTCTTTAGAAGAAATGCCACTTTAAGATAGATTTAGAGAAAAAAAAAGATAGATTTACAACCTATTTTATTTGAGCTCAATATTTAAAAAATGTTTAAATATTTTGTTGCCACCATTTAAACCTTGGGAAACTTCATGCAAAAATCTGAATTTCTCCTGAAAAACGGGATGATCTCACATCACTGGACCTAAATTCTTGCACAACTACTGTGTACTACAGCTTCATAGCAGCAACTGCTCCTTAATGGCTACTTCCCAGGTTAACACAGTAATTATCAATTTCTTACATGAGACATCTGCAAAGATTTTCTGTAAAGGGCCAAATAGTAAACACTTTGGGATATGTGTGCCATTTGTGTGTATACATAAAAATAAATACATCCACCTATGCATGTATAAACACATACGCACACATGCATATATGTATCTGATGACTGAGAGGGGATTTAGCACACTCAAACACACTGAAAAGCTCTATTAAAAATTTAAGGTTTTAAATCTCAGCTCGACTCTCAACACTCAGCATCCCTATCAACCTTGGTGATTTTGTCCATTCAACACAGAGTTATTCTAAACCTTCATTTATTCCGCAGAAGTCCTCTATTATCTATTACTCTTTAGTTCCTTTTACTTTCAACATATTATCTCATCTTCTGCTTTATAGAGAAACATAGGGACCATTAGCCATCATTTTCCTCAAACTTCTTGATTCTCAAATCTCTATTTTTACCCAGACTGAGTCCCTGGATTCTGAACTCATTACCACTGCTCTCCCTCTTTAATGGAGTAATCTTCCATTACTATCCCCAAAACTAACACCTTTCACTGCACTATATACTTGGTACTGGGCACATAACTACCCCTATACCTGTATGCCTCCTCAAACACAATGCGGCCTCTATAAGAGCAGGTTACTGTCTCACTTATTCACATATTCCTCAGAGTTACCAGTTTATAGCAGTTACTTACAGATATTTGTTAAATTATTTCAGGTTGTGAATTAACCTCTTTCTGAAATAAAGTAACCAGCACGGAGGAAAGGAAAAGAATCAAACAGTGCCCTAGAAGCAGAACTATTGCAATCAACTGCTTCATCATTATCAGCTATATTTATTACTACCTTTAGTTTAAAACTGTCTTTCCCTCCCAGATACAAAGCAATTAAGTCAAAGGTAAAAAAGCCAATACGTTATCCTGCAAAATGCTGAGGTCAGTTAAAAAACAAAACAAAACAAAACTCCCCAAAACTATGGCTTGATTCTTAATTTTAAGTAGCTATGCTGATAATTATAAAAAGTGGTAAATGCAGAAAAAAACCAACCTTTCTTCTGTGCACTCTGGTTTCTCTGTCCCATCAATCTCAATTTCTATCAGCTCCTCTGCTTCTCTTTTAGTCATGGTTGGAGTATTTCAAAAGCTCAGTCCTGCAAGAGTTAAAACTTAGGACATTTTGAAGTTATCTGCATAAACAGAAATGCTACCAAAAAGCAGAAATCCAATTTAAAAAAAAGGAGAGGGTAAGCAGAAGAGGAAGTAATCTTCATATATGAAAGAAAATCCACAAACAATATTTTTATTAACCTAACATGACTTTTTCATCATTTCATTGTATTTACTGGGACATTTTTGCCCAAACTGAGTCAATATATTAATTCAAGTTACTTCAAAATCAAGCGAAAGGTATGTCAATTCTATTACAGCATTACAATCTTAATAATGGATTCAAATTAAATATTAACATGGTGATGAATTATAGTTGTTCAGCTAAAAGCTGTACTTTAGTAGCAAAATTTACCACAAAGCATTGTAATGATAGAGTGACATAAAGTTAATCAGGGCTAGTATTTGTGTTACAAATTACATCTTATAAAGGCCATTACAATATTCTAAAACAGCAAAATAAAGTAACAAATCATTACAGATATACCTATATTGCCCTGATTACACATCAGAATTTATTTTGATTTTTTAGATGTGGTTTTATAGATTTTAAACCATTAATTTCAGTTTTTGATTCTCTCATGTAAAATTACCTGCTGCTTTAAACTACCACTGATACAAAATCATAATTTAAAAAATGCTAAGTAATGCAAAAAATAGCTATGTATATTGGTATTTCTTTGTGACCCTTTCTGAGGTATTAATGCTGTTGAGTTCTAGGTTGCTCTTTCTCACTGTTGGTCAATGCATTTGTCTTTAGACTCCATACATAGTCTCAGTCCAGAGTAGAGTTTTCTAAGTGCCTCTGACTCTTTGACTTATACTTGGTATTCTATTATTTGCAAAGGAGTCTCCCACTTACAGATATGACAAAATGAAGACTTCCAATATTCATACCTGATAATAATAATAATAAAACTATTTACCTAGCACCAGGCACAAGCATTTAAATGCTTTATAATCTTTAAAACAGAACAACCTTATTCTGAGTCCACCCTCACGTGACAACTGTCCAGAGGCTAGTGAGGCTCAGCTGCATGTGGTTCCATGTCACACCTCAGGTGCAACAACCCAACTACACATCATTCTAGGTGAGGCCGAACCGTGGTTTCTTCAAAGACAGGCTCTATTTTGCAAACGTACACTAGTGCAAGAACCACCACCATCTCTAACCTGGAATACTGCCACAGCCTCCGCTAACAGGTTTTCCTATTTCTATGCCCTCATCTCCACTACAGTCCATTCTCAGTCAACACAACAGCCAGTGCAATCGATCCTTTTTAAAACTGAAGTTATAGCATAGTGCTCCTTTGATTTCTATCAGTCACGGTGAAATCTAAAGACTTCACAGTGGCCATTAAGGCCCTGTAAGATCTACCCCACCGGCATTACTGCTCTGACTCCCACTCCTACACCAGCCTCCTTGCTAGTCCTTGCACCTTCCTACCCTGCAGGCCTTGCTCCTCCTGATCATCTGCCTGGCACCTACTTCCCTCAGCTGTCCTCTTGGCTAGATCCCTCACCTCTTTGATGTCTGCTCAGATATCCTTTTCCCAGTGAGGTATACCCTGACCACCCCCATTTAATTCTGTAACTGGCCTCCTCTTTACCCCTTTATTGTTGTCCACAGCACCTGTCCCTCTAACATACTTAATCATTAATTTCTGCATTCATTATCTTTCTTCCTCCAGTCTATCATCATCAAAGCACAAGACCCAAATTGTCCAAGAGTGACTTTAGGAACTTAAATCGGCTTGTCAAATTAGGGACTTTGCCAGTCTCCTGACATAAGAGGAGTTCTGCCAAGTCTCAATTTCTCAAAGGACCAAAGTCTCTGGGAGGCACAATAACCCCAAACTTGTGAATATATGAAGTTACATGGCAGAGGGGAATTAGGGTTACTAATCAGCTGATCTTAAAATACAAATTATCCAGGATTATCTAGTTGCACACACCAAAATCACAAAAGTCCTTAAAAATGGAAGAGGGACTCTGAAGAGATCCAGAGTGATTCAAAGCTAGAAAGACTCAACTGGCTGTGACTGGCTTTGAAGATGGAGAGAAGGAGCCACAAGCCAAGAACACAGATAGCCTCTAGAAGCTGAAAAAAAGAAACAAATTCTCTCCTAGAATCTTGAGAAGAAACACAGTTCTGTTAATATCTGATTTTGGCCCAGAAAGACACATTTCAGACTTAATTTCCAGAATTGTATATAATTAATTGATGGTATATTTAAGCCACTAAATGTATAGTAATTTGTTATATAGTAGTACTGGAAAACTTTCTTCTTTCCCATGTTAGAAGGGCTGTAACTCTCCTTAGGTCCCACCATCTCCAGCAGCTGAGGAGTGGGTTTTCTTACAAGTTAGTCTCTAAATAGCTGGCACTTAAATCTAGATAAAGTGGTCTGATTTTCCCCCACATTATCAAGGCTGCTCTCACAGTTGCTGTATAAAAAGAAAAAACAATTAAGGCGATGGGGTTCTCCGTGTGGATACACAACATGCACACCCAGTAGACTGCCTAGGCCCCTAGACTTTTGTTTTGGATGATGAAAGGATTAAGGACTTTTCTTGTTAACTCTGGACTAATTGAATCTTCCCTTTCCCCAGTAAAGCCTATCCCTTAACTGATGCCCTGTATAAAATTGTGGAATTCACACTGAGCACCACAGCAAAACAACTGATGACCCAGTAGGGACCTACATTACAGGACAACTAAAGGATATTTGTTTATAGATGTATACAAAGTACCTGGAATGGTACCTTACCCTTAGTTGGAATTCCATTAATATGTAATGAAAAAATAAAAGCTGTAAGTGCTAGTACACATCAGATAAAATCGGCTCCAGATGCCTTTAAGGCTTAAGCATGAAAGGTAAAACTATAAAGCTAATAGAAGAAAATGGTGGGGATTTTTTTGCAGCTTAAGGATAGAAAAGGATTTCTTTTAAATTAATTAATTAATTAATTAATTTGTCAGAGAGAGAGAGAGAGAGAGAGAGGATGCACAAGCAGGCAGAGACAGAGAGAGAAGAAGGCTCCCTGCCAAGCAAGGAGCCCGATTCGGGATTTGATCTCAGGACCCTGGGATTGTGACCCGAGCAGAAGCCAGTGGCTTAACCGAATGAGCCACCCAGGCGTCCCTAGAAAAGGATTTCTTGAATAAAATTCCAAATATATAAACTCTAAGGACAAAAACTGGCGGATTTCATTACATAAAAATTAAGATTTACGTTTAATAGGCCACAGAGTGAAAAAACATATTTCCAATATTCAAAAGTGACAAGGGACTAATAATTCGAATATTAGAGAACGAATTTCTACAAGTTGATAACAACCTCAAAAAAGTCAGGACAAATTAGAAAAGTAAGGCATAGGAAAAGAAAATTCACATGAAAGAAAAACAAAACGGCCACGGATATGAAGAAATGCACGAATTCAAATCATCCCCTAAAACGCAGTTTAAAACAAAGAACTCTATACTGTGTGTATTGGTGTGTATATGACAAAAATTAGAAATCTGAATACAGAAGAGTTAGTAGGGAAGTGAGTATGTAAGGTGAGTTTGTAAAAACCCTCTGCCGCTAGTGATGGGGTACAGACAAGTGTACAATTTTGGAAAAAAAATCTAGCAGCACTTGCTCAACTCGAGTATGCCTGTATTTATTACCCAGCAAAACTGCCCTTAGATAAGCATTACAGACATTCTCACACTGATTGATAACAGGATGTTCAGGACAGCTTTGTTGGTGATAGCTGGAAGCTGAAGCCAGTATCAGTATCCATAGTTTTTAAGAAAGGAGCACATGCTAGGAAACTTTATTAAGTAGAAACAAGAAAATAATTTATACACACACATCATAAAAATTGTTCCCTGTAGGAAAAGGGAGAAACAGAATAAGGTTTATAGTAGAAAAACACTTAAAAAGATTACTTATGGGGAATCTGGATGGCTCAGGTGGTTGGGTGGCCAACTACTGGTTTCCACTCAGATCATGATCTCAGGGTCCTGGATGGAGCCCCACAGTAGGCTCTAGCTCAGTAAAAAGTCTATCTGTGGATTCTCTCCCTCCCTGTGCCTGATCACTCCCCCTCCACCATCTCTCTCTCTAATGAACAAATAACTCTTAAGAGAAAAAAAAAAAAAACACTTATGTTTTATTTTCAGGGCTTACACTCATCATCCACTCTTACCTCTATTACTTATTTATTTATTTTTTATTATTTAATTAAGTAGGCTCCATGCCCAACCTGGGGCTTGAACTCATGACCCTCAGGTCAAGAGTCACACTCTCTACCTATTGAGCCAGCCAGGTGCCCCTCCATAGCCAATTTTAAGAAAGAAAAATTAGAAAACAAGTGATATTTCTGGGAACTATGGAAAAATAGAAAGAGGAAGTAACTAGAAGCTGAGAAATGGCCTCATAGACTTCTCAGCAGGGATAACTGTAGTTGGACTTAATACAAGCACTAAAACAGGGAGCTGTTTAAAAGAAATTTATCCTGCGATCTTCCAAAAAACCTAAAGATTATTTGCCCGCAAGGTGTCAAATGAAGCAAAAAATGAGCTTACACAGTTTTGGGGAAAAAAAAATCACCCTACCTGAAGATCTCTGAATTGATCTCTTTCTCATTCTAAATCTAGTGGGGAGAAGCAGTGGAAGAGGTTTGGGAAGTTATCCAAATCTTTGGTATCAGTGCTTGAGTGTGTCTTAGCTATTTTTCTGGAACCAATTTTCCAGAATTCTATGTCAATACTTATAAAAATAGAGACAAGAACATTATGTGGAACCTCTTCACCTAAGAGCTGCCCCTTGATGCCCTGGTTTTTCTTAGATTAAATCTAACCTGGGGTTCAGAACACTTCACAAAAACCATACGAATTAAGTAAAAATTCCTAGAAAGGCTAGTTTTCTTAAAATACAGTTATGTTTATAACATTCTCTTTTGGAGCCACAAATTTAAGGATTGTATTTCCTCATTGGGATGCATTACTAGTTTACAGAATTTAGGACAACTTTGCCCACTGAAGGAACATAAAGAATTCCTAAATATTAGTATGAGAGTACCTGCAGGATTGACAGCACATTTTCCCAAGCTAAAAGATACTTTTAAAATCATAAGAAATTAAAAGACATTTAAAAAAAAATAAAATCAACAATTTAAGAAAAAATAAAGCACAAACATCTGTGTGTGTAGAGAGTGAGAATGAAAGTGTGAAAAAAGGTTAACACTTGGTGACCACCTCCCCCACCCCCGCCCGGGGAGGTTTTCTCTGTCTAATTTGTTTTCCAGGAATGTAGATTTGAAGTTTTATAAATAAAGGTTGGAGAGAGATTTAACTCAACTGTTTTAATTTAGTATCCAGCCTCCCCATGGCCTCATAACTCACCTCAACTTAACATCTAGCTCCTTATTTTGATACTTCAACACTATATATCCCTCATGACATGCATATATGCAATTCAGGTAAAACTGCCTTATGTCCAGCTGATGTCAGAATATGTCTTTAAAACAAAAAAAAACAAGAAAAACCTTGGAAAACCTGGATCAAAACCCTGAGACAGGTTAATCCCCTAAAGTTGCTTCTAAAGAGCCGGTCAATTTCTTCTTGAGCTTAAGATAACACAGTACCTAAGAATGTTATCACTGCCCAGCTCTTTGCTCCCGGGAACCGGGAATCTTTGCTCCTCCCACGCGCCAGACCTGGAATTCCTGCTAGTGGAATTCGTTAGTGGAAAACTATTTATGAAGTGGACACTATTTCTACATCATTACTCATCATCTTGCAGGACAATATTAGGCACTGTTATTAACACTGCTATTACTCTAATCAAACTAGGATCCCTAAAATACACTGCAAACACGCACAAACGGCTTATCTTCCAGGACACAAAATACTAAAGATGTTGGCAAGCTACATTAACCCATCATTTTCCCCTTCTCTTACTTCCTCGTTTCTAAAATAAACCCCTATGGGCACCCCATACATTAATAAACGGCTTTGACGCAACTGTGGGGCAGTTCTAAAAGACAGCTGGAAGTGAAGTGAGCGCGCAACGCTGAGTTGGCGAGGAGACTGGTTCTGCACCTTCCTCTGAAATACTGGGGGCGTCAGGATCTCATCCCGACCGCGGACCGCCGCGGACGGCGCACAGGCGAGGAGGGGACAGCAAGGAAAGGGAGCAGCGAAAGGTGACACGGGAGGCCCGGGGACGCGCGGCTTCCCAGGGCCCCGCGCCGCGCGCCCCTCCCCTCCCCTCCGCTCCCCGCACTGCCTCACCCGCCCCTCCCCACCCGGCTCCCTCAAGTCTCCACGAACGGAAATGGGAGTCACAGCGCCGGGGACCAGCGGAAACAAAACACAGAGGCGGCCGCGGGGGGGCCGCTGTGGGTGAGAAGGCCCCGGAACGAGGCCGGCCCGCGCGGGCCCGCGCTCCCTTCCTCCCCCGCGGCCGCACTCACCCGCTCCGGAATCGGCCCCGTCGCCCCCACCCGCGCTCCAGAGCCGGCTGAGAACAGCAGGGGCGCGGGCTCCACGTGCAGCGTCTCTCCCAGTAAGACCCGCAGCTCCCGCGACTCGAAGTGTGAGGCCCCTGGGCCTTTCCCGCGGAATCGGCGCTGAGAAACTCCAACCCCCCCCTCCTCCCAGGCACCCCCGGGTCCGGGACTACAACTCCCAGCAGGTTGCGCGAAACGAACGCCCGAGGCAACGGAGGCTCGCGAGGCACACTGGAGCCCAACGCCCCAATCCAGCTTTGTTTTACACTCTAACTTTCCGGGCTTAATCATACACCTCAACAACCCCAAAGAACAGGATGCTGACTTGGGTCCGGCAGGACTGAACTAGGTAAAAGGCCAGTCAAAGTGCGCATGCGTAAACAAGCAGGATTCCAGGAGGTAAAAAGACAGCAGGTCAAGTTGGGCGAAGGAAAGATGGCGGAGGGCTCGCCAAGAGACCCGGAAGCACTTACCCTCCACTTCCTCCTCCTGTTTGGCTTCTGTCTCACCTAGAGCCGTCCGGTCGCAGACCGCCTCCGAGACGTTTCCTGTCCGGTGAGTGTCGACCGACTGAAACGGCGGCCCATAATGCATTGCGATGGCGGGTAGGCGGGTGGGGGCGGAGCCAGGGCCGGAAGTAGAACGGTGGCGGCCGCTGAGGCTCTGGCAGCTCCGGACTGAGTGCAAGGTGACTCGGAAGGTAGCTAGACTAGCTTGGCCTCTTGGGACTCAGATTCCGGGTTTCTTACGAGGCCTGGGCTGCCTGTTACTTCTTTTTTTCAGGAGTATAAAGCAGCCCTTTGTCCCGGGCACCTTCACCGCCTGGCCCAGGGTCACTTTTGATCTCGCCGCTTTTAGGCCTTGAAGTTGGGGGTAGACTCGGTATTCAGGCCTGGTAATACTTGCTCTGAGGCAACCCTGGGTGGTACGGGAGGCAGGGAGGCCAGGGATTCCTGGGCACCCGGCCCAGCTGGGGCAGCCCAAGGTCATTCCCTCAGGGCCGGTCTGCAGCCAGGCCTGCCCTGCTGGGCAGTGCGGGAAATTTTGCCCCACTATGGAAAGCGGAATGTGCACCGTAAGAGGGAAATGGGTGATAGTTATCTTTAAAAGTTTGCATCCTGCCTGAAAATACTGATTGTGCAGCTTTGTTCTCCGCTCTCGCTTTCCAGCACAATCCTACACCTCAACGCCAAGAAACAGGATGCTGCCTGGGGATCAGGGGGGTGCTTGAACTAGGGGTGAGGCCGAAGTTCGCAGACGGGACAAAACAGGGTTTCCAGCGAGGAGGAAGAGAACGGGTCGGGCTAGGCGGGTTGTGGATTGACTTTAGGAATATGCACGGAAGAGGCGGTGAAAGGACTAACCTATGGCTGGCTAGTCAGTCATCTCTGTCAACTGGAGAACCGTGCGCTTTCACCACAGGTTCTCTGCGAATGTGTACCCTTTTTTGCTGTTGCCTTCTCCAGTCTTTCTGTGTCAAATCCGTGTCACCGGTTCTCGTGGCATCCCATAGTGCTTGAATAGAGAACTTATGCCAGTTTGTATTTTACACCTAGTTGTGTAATAACGTGTTTTCTGCACGACAGTGGACTGATGGTGGACACTCCTACGTTAATCAGCGAAAAAAAAAATCAAAGGGAATAAAAAAGGAACAAGTTTTGATAGTGGGATTATTTATTAAATTTTTTTAAAAGATTTTACTTATTTATTTGACAGAGATCACAAGCAGGCAGAGAGGCAGGCAGAGAGAGAGAGGAGGAGGAAGCAGGCTCCCCACTGAGCGGAGAGCCCGATGTGCGGCTCCATCCCAGGACCCTGAGATCATGAGCTGAGCCCAAGGCAGAGGCTTTAACCCACTGAGCCACCCAGGTGCCCCTATTTATTAATTTTTTAGACAAGTTGAATTTGAGGATTTATGAAGGGAAGAGACCTGTTGGATGTATGGATTTGCGGTTCAGGAAAAAGGCCAAGATTAGAGTTGTGATTTGGGAACCATTACTACTTAGATGGTGGTAGAGGGGTGCCTGGCTAGTTCAGTCGGTGGAGCATGCAACTCTTCATCTCCTGGTGTGGCGTTCAGGCCACACGTTGGGTATAGAATTTACTTTAAAAAAAATAGTAGATGATGGAATGAAAAAATGAAAATGGATTTTATTTAGTAGGAATGACACAATTTTTGCAAGAGTCAGAGCAAATTAACTGTGGGAAAATGGGCAATGTAATCATTTTTCTTAGGCATAGTTTTATTATCTGTAAAGGAGATTAGACCACTTTCCTCTAGTTCTTAACAGTATCACCCAACGGTACAAAGAGAGAATATATATGGAAGTACTCCACAAAGTATTTTGGGCTGAAATGACCTTACTGATGACTGTTAGTATGTCCGTAAGTTTCCAGAGGGGAAAATATACCTTGAAGCACAATTTTTAAAATAGGTCTGTGTCCAGTCAGATTCTACTGTGTAACCTTGTGCCACATACTTAATCTCTAAGCCTTAGTTTCTGTGTATGTAAAATGGAAATGATAATAAGTAGCACTTTAAGGTTATTTGTTGTTTGCTTGGAGTCTTAAGTATTTTTCTTTGATGAGGTGTAAGTGATATATGGTGAATTCTTTAATTTCTTCAGGTACTTTGCTTTCATCCTGGTAGGTGAAGGATATTTTGTTTACTATGGGAGTTCTTTTGGTAGTCTTTTTTTCCCCAAAATTTTTATTTAAATTCTGGTTAACATACAGTTCAATAGTGGTTTCAGTGATTTATCACTTACATACAACCCAGTGCTCATTATAACAAGTGCCCTCCATATTACCCATCACCCATCTAGCCTGTTCCCCCCACCCAACAACCTCCATCAACCCTCAGTTTGTTCTCTTCTTTACCCACTAGGGGCCAGCAACACCCAAGTCAGAACAACCAAAACTCAAATATCTCTTGCCGGATACTGACACCCCTACTCAAGAACGACTGTGTTACTGTACTGTCTTCTTAATGCTTCTTAAACTCTTAGTGGTAGAGGATCATTTTTTCCCCCAACCCTTGCAGCTACTTTGGAAAAAAAAAGTAAAATGAGTTACTGAAAAAATGAGGTGAAAGACAGTAGGGCGAAGACACACAGAATACCAATCGATTTATTATTCAGCAAATATATATTACTATGTCAAATTGCTCTGTAAGTTTCCATAATAATTCTTATACTACTGCTGGTCCACAGACTATGATTTGAGCACTTAGCATTCAGTGAGTTCTGGTATGATTTATGATTGAGTTTGTAGCAGTGAATGGAGTTAGATTCCCACTATATGATATATATAGAGGTGTTTTTATTATATATATGTATATATATATGCACACATATATATATATAAAGTATATGTATTTTAAACTATATTAACATTCTGGTGCTTGTTTTCAATGACAGAATCACCATGATTCTTCAAAGGCTCTTCAGGTTCTCCTCTCTCATTCGATCTGCGGTCTCAGTTCATTTGAGGAGGAACATTGGTGTTACAGCAGTGGCATTTAATAAGGAACTTGATCCTGTACAGAAACTGTTCGTGGACAAGATTAGAGAATACAGAACTAAACGACAGTAAGTGGGTAGATAATTACTCATGGTGTAAATATAAATATTCAAAGTATGTAAGTTTTGAGATGGGGAAAAAAATTACTTGGTGTTTGAAAGTGTCTAAGATCTTCACTGAGCTGATCTGTGACATAGAAGTTTACTAGGTGCTCTAAAAGAAGATAAAAATCTTAATTTTTAAGTCCCAAATTTTATTTTCTTTATATGGGTCCCAAGGGACCCATATAATCTTTGTTTGTCATTTTAACCATATCATTATTATAATGTCATTTATTATAAACTGGAGTCAATGCTTAGAAGTACATGAGATCTTGGAAATCATTTAGGAATTGTATTTCAGAAAACTAAGTCCCTTAGACATTAATTAGCCTAAAGTCATAAAAACTTATAGGAAGAAAAACATATTATTGAAATATTCTAACTCTCGATTTAGTGTTCTTTCTGTGACATCATGATTTGGGGGGAATGTATGAACACAGCATTTTTCTCTTTAATGCATTTTCCGTAGTACTGTATCTCTGGGAAGGTCAAAGGACAAAAGACTGAAATGGCTTAAAGCAAGTCCAGGATAAACACAATTATATCACACAGTTTTGGAGACAAAAGATGACCTTAGCCATCAAATTCAACCCCCAAGTGTTAGGAAAAGTGACATACATCTGTTCAGTGTTCTGTTTTGCTTAGTTGTCTAGCATGGGCAAAGCACTGAGCTATTAATGGCCAGGGCAGGGGGTGGAGCACAGAAAGAAGCCATATTGCATTTTCATATATTCTTGAAGTTTGATAGGTGTAGAAAGCTTATAGGCATATATAAATTAATATATAAGGTAAAATGCATTAGATCTAAGGTAGTGACACAGTCTGTGTTTGGGGAGTTCATAAGAAGGAATGCTCCTTTATAGCTAGAGGCATTCTGCAAGGTAGATTGCAAGAGTGATTGTTTTATCTTAGCTTTGAAAGCTCTGTTGGGGGTCCTTTTTCCTTTTTGAGAATATGGATAACTATGGATCATCATCTCAGTTTTAAAAAAGTGAAGAATTTACTCACATGATTCTGCTCATAGCTTGAAAGTGTTCTCAAACCCATGGAAGTTATGGTAAATATCCATAACTAAGGGTCTCATCCAGCTTATGAACAATTGGTGTGAAGGTCGGACAGATAAATGGGAGTTGGAGGAGAATCTTTTAGGAGGAAAGAATGGTGAGCTAAGGTATGAAAACTTGAAACCACAAAGTATATTTGGAAGATTGCATCATGTTATTTCCCAGGACTGTAGAGTGTATGAGGAGTGTAGGGAGCAGAAAGAAGAGGAATGGGATAAAAATGAGGGGATTATGAGAGGCCTTGATTGTAGATGGGCAGTTAAGGTAGTATATGATAGGCATTTATGAGCAATTAAAGGTTTTTGAGTGGGATGATGGGATAGAACTCTATCAGGATGACAATTTCAATCACAGTGTTAGAACAATTGAATTAAAAAAGGAAGACAGGCATGGTAGGAAAATGTAATAATTCAAGCATTAGTTGATGAGAATTTTATTTTCATAGCAGTGGAAATATAAAAGTGACAGTCAAGACATTGAGAGAGTAAGAACTGGTCTTTAGTACCTAGTGGAGAGACAGGAGGGATCAGTTAAAGAACTCTGAGATTTTGAGACAGGGCAACTAACAAAAAGGTTTTGTCCTTAGCAGAATGAAGGAGGGAGAGAGCAAAGGGATTAAAATGAAATTCTGACAACAATCTTAACAGATCTTATCCCCATCTTATATTTGAGAAAAGCAAGGTGAAAAGTTTAGAATTTGTCTAAAATCACACTGTTCAGTAAGCAGATTTGCAGGGCTGGTTGGGGAATGTGTCTCCTGTCCAGAGGTATTGTAATGTCTTAGTATAGGTGCTGTGTGTACTTAAGCTATCCAATAAGTCAGTCTTGAGGTGGACTCTCTTTATTTTATTTCTTTGAAAGTAAGCTTTATGTCCAACATGGGGCTCAAACTCAGGGCCCTCAAGAGTTTCATGCTCTAGCCACTGAGTCAGCCAGGTACCCCTGAGGTGTACTCTTAATCTAAGGAGCCTATAATTCATTCATTTGTGCATATGGTGCGGAGAAATGTTCTGCTCATAGAGTCTTGCCTGGAATGCTGCTCTGACACTTCCTAGCTCTGTGAACTTTGGCAGGTTTATTTAACCTCTATACTTTATTCGTATGTAAAATGGGGATAATGATAACAGTACTATTTCGTAAGATGTTACAAAAATTTAGTGACTCAATCAATTAGCCTAGTATATTTTAAGTGAAATAAACAAGTATCCTGAGTGTCTACTTTGTCCTGGTCACTATGCTAGGTTCTGGGGCTGTAATAAGATGGTGTAGGAGACATACTCCGTGGAGGAGGTAGGTGATATCTGGGTGATACCTGTCTTCCTTATCATAAGAGTACATATTAAAGTTAAAATAGCCATCATCTGTCAGTAACCAGTATATTGATGAGACTGGCTGGATTCTCTTAAAACAGTTTCTTTTTTTTCTTTTTCTTTTTTTTTTTTTTCTTAAGGCAGTTTCTAAACTTGTAGCTCCCGGAGCTGGAAGACAATCATTAAAAGTATCTGGTTGAAGGCTCTTTATAGACCTCTATTGTCTATTTCATTAGCCACTATTCACATGTGACTATTGAAATCTAATTAAGTATAAATAAAAATTCAGTTCCTCAGTCACTTTAGTCACATTTCTAGTGCTCACTAGCCAGGTTTTGTTAGTAGCTACCTTATGAGACAGCATAGATACAGAGCATTTCTGTCATTATAGAAAGTTCTGTTGCATCTGCTGATCTAGAAGAAAATGGGGTCCATGACAACCAACATCATTAACGAGTTCTTAAATTAGAGCTGTCTCTATGTTTTTGTGGAAATTCTGTAACATATGTAAGGCCCTATACTTTTATCATAGTCATGTGAAAATATTATTATATATATATAATATAATTTCACTTGTAAAGTTTTGTTTATTGTTCATTGATAGGTGGCAGTAACATGACAAACACAGAATTAATGCAAAGAATTATTAGATCTGATTAGTCCCACTGCTGGTCCATGATGCTATATTTATCTTCCCAAAGCACAACTCTAATATAATTTTACTGCCTAGTAAATAAAATACAAAGTCCCAGACTTAACATTCCAGGCCTCTCGTGACCTGGGTCCTGCTGGCTTTTTCATCTAGATGACTTATATTCTCCATATACAGCTAGTTCTTTATTACCTCCATATATTTGCTTTTTCAGTCTTAGAATGTATGAAATTAAAATCTGACTCAAATGCATGATTTGTCACAAATGCCACCTTTTTAAAATGAAATTTTTCCTAATTAGCAAAAGTGCGCTGTCCTCAACTTGAGTAGCTGTTTGATAAACTGTGTCTTTGAAGCTCATCAATAACTCTTGTAGCACAAATGTTTGCATAAACATGTTTTTTTTTTTTTTTTTTTTCCTAAATAGCAAAGTCTCTGAGGGTAGGAAATATCTGCTTCTTTGTTAGGCCCATGGTATAGAGACTTAAAGTTACTAAGATCTTTTAGAAGCCATTTAGTGGTGGATTTTTTTTTTTTTTTTTTTTTTAGATCTTATTTATTTATTTGACACACACACAGAGAAATCACAAGTAGGCAGAGAGGCAGGCAGAGAGGGTGGGTAAGCAGGTTCTCTGCTGAGCAGAGAGCCCAATGAGGGACTCGATCCCAGGACCCTGAGATCATGACCTGAGCTGAAGGCAGAGGCTTAACCACTGAGCCACCCAGGTGCCCAGTGGTGGCTGATTTAAATCAGGTTATAAAAATAGATAACACTTATTGACCACTATGTCACCACTCTGCGTGCCAGGTACTGTGTTGAGTGGTACATGTGCATTATCTCTATAATTCTCACAATACCACCATTAGGTAGGACCTTTAGTTTTAGATATGGAAACTAAAATTCAGAGTGCTTCATGCCTTGCTCGGGTTTATGCAGTTTTAATACATTGTAGAGCTGACATTCAAGCAGAAGCAGTCATTGACTCCCAAGAGCCCATGGATTTAGCCATCATATCTTCCTGCAGTTTAGACCTCAAGAGAGTCTGACTTAATAAACATCATTGATACTCCAGACCTTGCATGTTAGAAGTTTGAAGTTGCCTCATTTATGTGAAACATTATAAAAAAAAGTTTGAGTTGAAATTCAAATGGATACACTTTTTTTCAGAAAGAGTATTTTTCCCATGTGATACTTTTGAAAAGATATATTGAAACTTGATGGTGAAAAGTAATTTTGTTTTTGTAAACTAGTGCATGAGTTTTTACCTGCTCTTTTACACAATAGGGCATCTGGAGGACCGGTTGATACTGGCCCAGAATACCAGCAAGACCTAGAGAGGGAACTTTTTAAGCTTAAGCAGATGTATGGTAAAGCAGACATGAATACATTCCCGGACTTCAAATTTGAAGGTAAGTGTCTTTAATCATGAATTCAGTGAGAGATTATTTTAAGTTGAGCATATTTCTACTTTATACTTACTTGGATTGTTCAGATGATTAAATGACAATCACACATAAATTTATTGGACAGTGATATTTGCATGAGAAGCTCTGGTGTAAATGTTTGCCATTGGTATAGGAGATCATATAACAGGTTAGTGGTGGGGATCTGAAATCAAACTCCCTGATCTTGAGTCTTAATTAACAAGATCATCTATGAGGTGTGTGATCTTGGATAGTTAACTGGTGACTGTTCTCACCTGATATTTAGGGAGAATTCTATCTTTTTTGTGGTTGTAATTAAATGACCTAATGTATGTGAAGTCAGTTAATAGAGAGCCTGGTTTATAGTAAGTGCTGAATAAACCTTTAGCAATTGTTATGTTTCCATGTAGGTGTTTAAAAACAGTATTCACTAAAAAAAAGAAAAATCAGAAGATTGATGAATTAAAGATTTCTAGATAATGCATTTTAGTCATAATGCAATATGGCTAAGCTTGAACCTTCTTTTTTTTTTTTCTTAGATCCTAAATTTGAAGTCATTGAAAAACCCCAGTCTTGAAGAAATAATGTAAAATTCATTTGACAATTTGTTCTAGATCAGTTGTACAACTGTATCAGAATAAACATACGTTTCTCAACTGTCAAATGTTCTTTTAATTCTGATTCCAAATAAATTATTTGGTGATGTTGGGTTTGCAGTTGAGTATATTGAATTCTGTGTCTCTGCATCATTGTTAAATCCTCCCATTGGTTATCATGAATCAGATGGATACCTTGGATAAACCGGCTAGAACTTTCCCATAACCCACCAGACTCTTCTCAGTGTGCAGGGCTACCTTTTTAGTCCTGGAAACTTCACTGCCTGAGACGAGACACCCTGAGCTAAGGAATGTTTGCTGCAGAAGGATGTTATATCCACTCCCAGAATATAAAGAAATGCCTTATAAATCTTTATCATACCTTTTCCAGGAAACTCAAGTTATGTTTGAATATACACAGGAACATCCCTTGTGTTCTAACTACCATCTCATCAAATGCTATATGCTTTCATCCGAACAGCCCAGGTCCCTCCTCTTCCCTCGCAGTTTATGATCAGAGGCTACTACTGTGCTCTCCAGCCAGAAGAAGGAAAGTTGAGACAGGGTGGGTGTTCTACAAAGGAACCTCCTTTGAAAGATGAGGCCATATGGTGTGATTTTACCCAGGTGATGGAAGCCAGCAAATAATGTACCAGATAGGTGCCGTAGCAGGCACATCAAAGTTTTGGTTACTAGAGATAGCTCTTAAGGAGATTATTTTTCTTAAGAAGGAAACTGCTGTGCCTTTTCATATCTGACAAACTGACTTCTATCAATAAATATGGGTGTTAATAAACCTTTATAGATTTTTTTTTAATGAAGTCCTAAAACAGCTTTCTTAATGCATTTTAGCTCACTTCAAAAGAGGAATAGATTTTTACTGTGTTGTGCCATTCTAGCTGAAATCAAGCCCACTTACAAATACCGTTCCCAAAGTCTTCTGTAACCATTTCCTAATGACACAGCTGTGATTATATGAGCAAGATGTGCAGAGTTGGAATTGGGAAGGGTAAAGCAGTAGGAAGAAACGGCCCGGTTTCTTCAAATGATGGTAAGCAGTGACTGGTCCCTTGAACTACTTTTATTTAACTAGTTGTAGACATTGAAATAGTGTTTGGTTACAGTATTATTTAAAAGTAATTGAGGAAGTCTAGTTGCTCAGGTCCTTTCTCTAACCTCCCCTGAAGCAACTGCCATCCACCTGTGGCAGGCTAGCTGCCTTGGGGTCCACAGTGCAATTGCTGGTCTAGAGAAGGGCCTGACCCTTGTCAGCACAGCCTTCCCCTCCCTTCTTATTCCCTTATTTCCCCCACTCAGTTTAGTTGAATTGGACCTTTTATAATTTCACATCTACTGTCTCATAACACTTTGAAAAAACCTGTCTTGCAACTATTTGGAGTTTGCTGGAACATCCCAATCTTCCTTCATTCTGTAAACAATAAGGATTGTGTTTATGACTGGTTACAAGAACACTGTGTTAAGTACTTTACTCCCATGCCCTACATCTCTGGGCATTTATTACTAACTTTTGACCAGGGAAGTGATCTTTTTTTCAGCTGGATGTTTAAGCCCTCATCTTCTTCAGAGCCCTTTCCTCTTTCTGATGAGGCTGCCCCAACTGTGCAACTCCAGCCTTTCTCTGCCTTTTCAGTCTGCCAGTGCACTTTTTATCCTAAACTTAACACCTTAGATGTTTGTTAAAAACAACCTCAACCGTCTACGTTTTCATAATGAAAATGGTTTTTTTTCTCCTATGCCTGGTGTTACGGGTTGAACTGCGTTTCCCTAAAATTCATTTGTGGAAATCCTAACCCCCAGAACTTTACAATGTGGGTGTATTTGGGGACAGGACTTTTAACAGGGAATAAGTTAAAATTGGGTCTTTGGGGTGGGCCTGAATCCAATCTAGCCAGTATCCTTATAAGAGGAGGAAACTGAGTTGAAAGGTACAGAGAGCTGGAAAGGGTCATAATGTCTGTTACATTCAATAATAATAACCAAACAGGGCTTCTGTTTCAGGCGATTTTTATTTAAATCATTTAGTGTAGGATTTTTTGGTTTTGGCAATTACTAGTTCTCCTTTGCTGCCCTTGCTGTCGTAGGCCTATAAATGGTAGGTGCTGTGTGTATAGGTTCTTGGGGGGCTCTGTGTGCTAGGAGGTCTTCCCATTGCACAGATTACCCTAAGTGGGAGGTCTGCTCCAACTACTACTTCTCTTCCAAACTCCTCTCTGTTCCCATCTCAGTCCAACTTGTTTCAGATGTTTTATCTCAGTAAGACACTGGCAAGAGGCTCAAGGCGTGCTACTTTCTATGATGCCCAGACGACCATGGGAAATTCATATATCTTTGTCCTAAGAAATCATGGGAAAATAGGTGCTTCACCGTTCCCCTTTCTATCTTAATGACTTTTTCCAACTCTTTCTCCCTGCACAAATAGCTGTTTCCTTCTTGGCAACTGCCTTCATTTTTTCCAAGCGATTCTCTTTAAAATTCCCCGTACTTGGGGATGAGTTGGCTAATAAAATGCATAACTTGGACAAATTCATTTTGTCTCACAGTTTGGACAATTCAGTCTCTCAGTTCTTCCCCACCCTCAATCCGTCCATTCGAGCTTGTGTGCTAGGGTAAAAGGGAGAGGACTGGGGTAATGATTTCAGGGTAGCACCGTTATCTTCATAAACATCCAAGGGGGTATCTGTACCTAAGTTGTTGATGGTTTAGGAGGTACTTATCTTCAGCCTTGGGGCAACAGAAGATGGCCTAATCAACATTCTGTTAACACAAATGTATCCTATCTTTATGTATAATGCCTTTTCTCATGTTCTTTGCTATATGTTATCCTAAAATATAAGAAAAACAATTTTCTTGACATATAGTAACTTTAGCATAATTTTTGTTAGTTAAATATTTGGAGAGAAATTGAGTTTGAGAATTGAAAGTCACCTGGCAAGGTCAGAAATCCAACCACATATCTTAGGAAGCTTCAGTTTTTACACCATCTTTAGGAAGCACTTGTAAGTAACACATTCAGTGTTAAAAACAGGATGAAGTGGACCTTTAAATCAATCCGCCCTCAGTCTTAGAGAACTTACACAGGTCCTTTGTTTGTTGACACAACTATTCACTTATTCTGAGAGCATTTTGTTAGTAGAAAGCATAAAGACATTTTATACTTTTGTATGTCTCAGTACTTTTTTTTTAAACTTGGGCGAATAAAAATACAGCTTACTTTAAAAAATCATAAACAAGAGTAATTAGAAAGTGTTAAATGAAATTCAACTGAGGAAGTCTTACGAATCAGGGAGCAGTCAGTCTAACATATAGAAAAGTCCCCTGAAGAGCTACACGAAATGGCTTTTATAGGCAGAAAGGGGTGGGACAGGGAAGTTACAAGCAGAGTGGATTGGCTATGGCAAGGTCACCTTCCTTTAGAGGACTGGAGGGGTCTATGGGGCAGATTACCTCACTAGATTGACCAGGCAATTCCAGGTTGACCTTTTAGATTCCACTCCTAGGAGAGGTTGAAACTAAGTTCGGTATGAAAGTTTTGGTTTAACGGTTTGGACTTAGTACAAGTGTCTCCATTTTAGAGTACGTAGTCTCTTTTTTAACAGTATCCACAGTTTACCTTGAATTTCCTGACCAGGTATTACTACTAAAAGTGTCACAAACCCTTATAGAACAAAGTATGGAAAATTAAGGATGGAAAACCGGAAATAAGAAACATAGGATGGAAGAATAAATTTTAAAACTTGAAAGTTGGAAAAATACCTTAAGATCTTTTCAAGAACTGTGTGGAAATGGATGCCTAATAACAAAGGAGTGGGAAAAGAGGGAAATAGTTTCTGTCCAGCTTTAATTCATGGAGTAATAATTTGTGTCACTTTGCATAATAAATGAACTGGATGATAATAACATTGCAGAATACAATATTTTATTAATAATCTAAACCTGTGGAGAAATTTTATCAATTTTTTTAGTTGCCCTTTCACAAGTGCTCTTTTTTAAAAAATTCATTCAGCGTTTATTAGATACCAACCCCACATCAGATACTGTTTAATTCATGTACAACTGTATTATGAAATAAAAACCAACAATTGCCATTAAAAAAAAAATCAACCAAGTGCTATGGAAACTCAGAGAAGAAAGAAACTTCTTCCAGGAGGGGGAATGAGGAAAAGCCTCACAGAGAAGGTGAAATTTGAGCTGTCCCTTAAAGAGTAAATAGAATTTACCTATTCTGTTGATGGGGAGAATCAGCATTCCAGGGGGAAAACATTGCATTTTTTAAATAAAAGGACCCTAGTTCAGTTTGATGGGTGCAGAAGGCAACCAAAGTAGAACAGTGGAACATTTGGCTAGATAGGTAGGTTGTGACAGTTATGATAAAACGTGTATGTGTGGGCGAGGGGGGAAGCCTTGAACCCCTGGGTAAGGAATTTAGCCCTTGGTAATGAGCTCCGTAAAGGAAAAGAGTGGAAGATTTTTAGCAAGGGGAAGGGAGAAAAGGGAGGAGTGGACTGGCATTGCTTAAGAGTGTAATCTGGTAGTCGTTGAGATAGAAGTCCAACTAAGGGAGAGAGTATTTGAGGGAGGAAGGTCCCAGAAGACAAAACTTGAAAGCAAAAAAAAAAAAAGATAAAACTTGAGATAGGAACAAAGGCCTGAAGTGAAAAGGATGAAAGCAGTGACAATCCGGAATGAGCCAGTGCAGGGTGCAGTGGATGAGTAAGGGGAGGTGGAGGATGGGCAGATGTAGAGATAGGAAGGGTAGGACTGCTGGAATTTAAATGTCATCCTAGTTAGCTTCAAGATTAAAAAACAACAACAACAACAAAACAAAACAAGATTAGAGATTTTGGCATTTGTGGTGACGGAAGAGTGGATGAGAACGGAAGGGCCCACCACAGCACTGAGACTGGGTTGTGGGGACAGGGAAGACAGAACAATGCTGCAAGCTGTGAGCCTAGGGAGGGGTCAACTTGCCAGAGGTTACTAAGGGTGAAGGGAAGGTGTGGCACAAGAGAGAAACTTAAGAATTTGAAGGGAATGTTTGTTGGGGGTAAGAAATAAACCACCTTGCGTGAAACATCCAGGAGCAGATGGACCTGGGTCTTGTAAACCATGAGTCCTCACTTACTTCTGCGAACTTGGTGCACTGACTCTGAGTCTCAGATTCCTTGTCTGCCAATGATGACATGACCAACTTTTTTAAAAAAAAATATTTATTTAGGAGAGGGGCAGAGGGAGAGAGAGAATCTCAAGCAGGCTCCACAGGGCTACACCTCATGACCCTGAGATCACAACCTGAGCTGAAATCAAGAGTCGGACCCTTAACTGACCGAGCCACCCAGATGCTTCATGATAGGTAATACCGTTGAGATGAATGAGATTGTATACAGGGGATTGTATACACCCCTGCCTGACATATATAAAATGTTCAATAGTTTTGACTTTTTATTTGCAGAGCATATTTGTCAGGATTTGAGAGGTTGGCAGGCAGCCAGATGAAAGATGATGAGGTTCTAATCTTAAGCAACTAAAGAACTCGCCTTGTAGCCACAGATGGTGAGAGGGTGTAGTTTCCCGGGTTTTACTGAACAATAGGTGGATGACTCTTGCCCTGCTCCGGTTAAATGGACCTAAAAAGTTGAACAAGTTCAGCTATTTTTATTAATGTAGATTTTCATCAAACAAAGCCACTCGTGAGTTGAGGGAAGGTCTTTGCAAAGTTGTACTAAAAAACAATCAATTGTTCCAGATTTAGTAAGGTTAAACCTACAACTAAAAATAAATCTAGTTATAGGAGCAACAAGGATAATTAAAACAAAGCGAAACTTTCTATTAGAGATTTCAGAGCCCTAATCCTTATACAATACAATTTTACTGCAGGAAAATAAAATGCTCTATGAAATGGGGTTTTACCAATTGTTAATATTCAAGTCCCTCAAAAGCAAATGGAAGCACAAGTCCAGACACAAATCGATATACTTTCAATAAATGGAAAATGAGTGCTCAATAGTATATCCTTTGTGTGGGAGAAAGCATTCTCCACACAATGACATCTACTTAGCTACATATAATATGGTAAGATGATATTTAATATATATTTGACTCAAAGAAAGTGTTGTATGTTAATACTTCATAAGATGAATCCTCTAGCCAAATGGCTCAGAAGCTTTCATCTGTTGGTAAAGCTAAGGCACTATGTATTTTCCTCCACAACATGGATTTGTATCATTTAAGTGGAAGAAATTAATCTTATGTGATGGTAGGTATGCCTGGGGAGCCATCTTTTTTTTTTTTTTTTTAAGTAGGCTTCAAGCCCAGCGTGAAACCCAATGTGGGGCTTGAATTTATAACCCTGAGATCAAGAAGACCAGAGCTGAGATCAAGAATCAGACACTTAACCAACTGAGCCACCCAGACGCCCCCTGAGGTGGCCCTTGGAGACTCACATATACTCTTGACACTTGGCAATGCAAGAAGAAAGCATTCCTCATACCAAAGCAAATCAAAGCATGGGCAACATTTAGCTTAATTTCTGCAAAAGTTTACAGACAGGTATTTTTCTCATGCTTCACCACCAGGAGTTGGGAAACCAGGTATAAGGAGCCAAATCCTGTCTGCACCTGCCATTTTTATAAATAAAGTTTTATTGGAACACAAATGTGCTATTTGTTTATTATTGTCTATGGCCACTTTTGTGCTACAAAGGCAGAGTTGAGTAATTGTAACAGGCCAGTATTAAAATATTTACTGTCTGGCCCTTTACATAGAAAATGTTGGAAGGAGTCTGGTGAGAAGCACCCAGTGCCACAGACAAGTGGGGGGCAAGGTATGGTCTGACAACAGGCATCTTCCCAGTGGCCTGGTATGGTGTCCTGGTACATGCTAATGCTTAAACCATTTGTCCAGATAATCCTGGGATTTGCTTTGTCTAATGGAAAAAAAGAATGGATTCCTTTAAAAGCAGCTTAACCATGTTCAAAGTTGACAAAGTTCATGACAAAGTTTCATCCAGATTTTCCCAGAATGAGAAATGCCCCACCCATATTTTGTTACCCATATTTTATATGAATTGAATAATCATAATAAGTTATAAAAGATTATGCTTTTTTGACACAGTCTAATTGTTCTTACTGTTAGTTGGACGCCTTACAATTAATTAGGGGAGAAACCAGATGATGAGACTGATTTTTCACTTTGGCCACTGTTTCTCCTGTGTCTTTTATGTATCAAGCAGGGCAACAAGTGTGGAGAGCCACAGTGAGCTCTTTTGTTTCGCTTGTCAGATAGCCCCTTCTCTTTACATCCCCGGCTCTGCAATAAGCAGGATTGGCTAGCAAGGGACTCGGCCCAGCTCAGAATTTCACTGCGTGGTTTTCAGAGAAAATCATATGAAAATTAGTATGCAGTCACCACCACGCAGAGAAAGGTGTCTGCAAGGTTACGCGTGTAGGTGCAGTGCTGAGTTCTGAGGTCAAGGCTGCTCTTCAAAATAGTCTTAGAGGAAGGAAAGACCAACAAACAACTCAAGTGAAATAACACACTTGGGTTTGTGTTTGACTCTCAAAATTATGTTTAATGAAGAAATCAATGACACACACTCGGGGAGTGGGCTCTGGTCATTAGGTATTTTTTTTTCATGTTGCTTTTGGTTCCCAGAAATAAAAATAAACACAAAGCACAAATCCTTGGAAATAAAACTCAGTACTCCTACCTCCCTTCTGTGAATAGATTAGTGATAAATGAGCAGCGGAATAAGGTTTGTATTAAGGGAGAAAAGAGGATTCTGGTAGAAATGAGACCAGAGGTTCCTTTTTTGTCTGTCAGTATTTTCTTAACCTTCTAAATCAGACTGTTGCACAGAAGGTGAGCACAGTATATATTTTCATGCTCTGTGGATTAATTTCACAATCAATATCATATATTTTAGTAAGTTCCTCTAGAAGTTAGGACATTTAACATTTCGTAAGAGTTTTGTGATTCTTTTAACTTAGTCCAGACGCAAGAAGTCAGACTGAGTTTTATTTAGGTGCTGACAGAACTATTTGTTTAACAATTTCAAGTAATTTAACGATCAAAAAATTATCGTGATAATTTATTATACCAACTTCATCTCATGTACCTCTTTGCAAATGTAAGACAAAGCAGAGTTTTACAATCTTTTAATAACTTGTGTAACAACTGTGGTTTTGGCGTATCTCAAAGGTGGACTTCTTTTAAATTATAAAGGATTTTGTATGCTTGAAATCCTAAGAAAAGGGAAAAAAACAAGTTTAAGTACAATGTATTAACTCATAATTAAAGAAATATATAAATTTTATCAGTATAAGGCTACATGCACTATGAGACTCTCATAGGTACAAACCAGCATAGAGTGAACTAAATCTATTTTATGGGGAATTAAAGAAATACTAGGAAACAAGGTCTTTGAGACTTTGCCTAAAGAGTAAAGAAGTCAGAATGGGAGTTAGGGCAGGAGAAATCTTATCTGCTTGGGGTATGTTCCTGACATCTAGAGGGTAGAGGCTGGGGTGCTGCTAAGCATCTTATCATGCATGGTACAGCGCCCCCCGCCCCAGAGAATATGCAAAATTGTATGAACTCATTATATCAGAATTTACATAAGAAAATACAATATAAGAATGATGAGAAATTGTCAATAATGCCAAGACTGAGAAATCGGCTTTATGGCAAAACCAGAATGGGGGGCTCAACCTCTCAGTGGAATGAGGGCAACCAGGAAGAAGACAATGACAAAAAAAAAAAAAAAGTTTTTGCTCTTCTGATGGCCACAAAGTGTCTCCTACTGTTTGGAAGAATAAGATTACTTTATTCCACATTTAAGGAGTGTTTTCTATAAATTCTAGGAACAAATGATGGAGTTACGTATTGTTTATCTGCTAATGAAAGAATAATATGATTGTGGCGTGGTAAAGTACAAAATAAAGTGACTTCTGTGAGAGAATCTGGAGTAGACAATTTTTAAAAAATCAGATTTTGACAGAAAAAAATATGGAACAATAAGTGGATTGTAAATTAGTGTCACTTAAAATCACTCAAGCATTTAAAATACTGGTATCCACAAAACATAAAAGACTCTTAATCTCGCAAAACAAACTGAGGGTTGCCCGGGGTGGGGGGCGGGTAGGGAGAGGGTGGTGGGGTTATGGACATTGGGGAGGGTATGTGCTACGGTGAGTGCTGTGAAGTGTGTAAACCTGGCGATTCACAGACCTGTACCCCTGGGGCTAATAATACATTATGTGTTAATAAAAAATTTTTAAAAAAATACTGGTTTCCACTGGCTACCCCTAGCTTTATGTGTAGGAAATCTAAGAGAATCCCTGCCACTGAGTGCCAAGGAATTCAGAGAACCAGTGTTCCATTTCTTAAGAAAGGGGTTAGACCTCTAAAAACACTGGAAACCTTCCTCCCTTACCTCCCATATTCCTGAAAAAAAAAAAAAAATCCAGACAGTTGAATACCCACCCAAAGAGCTACAAAATCTGAGCAACGATGTTATTTACTGCTTCACTATAGTGTTTACAGAAGCATCAGTACACAAGGGTCCAACTTATGTTGCCTAAACCACCTGAATTAGATAATTATTGTATCCCTTCAGAGATTTCTGAAATATTCCTTTCAGAAATAGCAGAGGATATTCCATATTCCTAAATTTTCCGGGTTGTCTGAATAACCAAAGGAGAGTCTTATAGTCACGGATCTAGGGGAAGCCATCTGCTTGGGTAAGCTGACAAGAATCGAGGTACCTGGATCCAGCCCCACCACTGGGATCTGTGAGAACTTGGGTCTTAATTTTCTTATCTGTGAAATGGAGCTGATAATATCAGACCGAATGATGCTAAGGAGGCTACTGATAGCAAACATGAGAAAAAGGATGAACGGTATGGCAAAGCCCCCCTGATCTACAAATGCGGGGTAACTTCATCCTACCATCCCAGACAGAGAATGGAAGCTGACGTTCACTCAGCTCCTTCTAAAGACTAATCATAGACCCGAGAAGACAAAAGTATATTAAAAGTGACAATCCATCACTTCTGTACAATTATTTCATTTCTCTGCCCTATTTCCTAAACACATCTGATCTATAAATAAAATGTTTTTAAAATACTCACATTTTCACTTATTGTGGTGGCTTTAGATGCAGAACTACTCTTCCTGTTTGTGGAATATAACAGAAAATATTTAAAAAGTGCCAGCATTCTTAACTGAATTTCTTATATTTATAGGCAATATTCACAGAGAAAGCCATATAACAAAGTATCAGCCTGTGAAGCCCTATGTATCTTTGTAGCCTAGGGCTAAAAATTTCTCTGGAATGTGCAGAGACTTACTCACTTTTAACTTAGCAACTTTTTAACATTTAGCACTTTGAAATCTTGAACATTATAATCAAAATTTATTTCCCCCCCCCCCCCCGTATGGAAAGAAAGTTTTACAAGGTAACTAGGGTTCTAGTCATCTGTTATAGGCTGAACTGCCTTCCTCAAAAATTCATGCTCAAGTTCCTACCATCAATACCTCAAAATGTGACCATATTTGGAGATAGGGTCTTTACA
The DNA here is from genome assembly GCF_010015895.1 of Lontra canadensis. Classification (NCBI taxonomy): domain Eukaryota; kingdom Metazoa; phylum Chordata; class Mammalia; order Carnivora; family Mustelidae; genus Lontra; species Lontra canadensis. The sequence goes on from NW_022631023.1 coordinate 18,188,214, forward strand.
AAGGTAATTTAAATAAAATGAGGTCATTAGGGTGGACCCCATCCAAAATGACCGCTGTGCTTACAGGAAGAGTAAATGTAGAGACAAACACAGGCAGAAGGAAGACAATATGAAGACAGAAGACCATGTATAAGCCAAGGAGAGAGAAAGGCTTGGAACAGATCTTCCCTCACCGTCCTGAGAAGGAACCAACCCTGTTGTCACCTTGATCTGGAATTGTAGCCTTCAGAAGCATAAGAAAAGGAATTTCTGTTTAAGCTACTTATCTGTGGCACTTTGTGACAGCGGTCCTAGCAAATTAATATAACATCCAATTCATTAGCCAACAAATTTTAAGGGTCATGGATTTGACAAGTGGCAGGAGATGTGTCTAGGAGTAAAGATATTGCCTCCAGATTCCTCCCTGGGTTATTAAGAGACATTGTGATTGAAGACAAGAATAAACTTCTTCACAGTAGCAATGCCGACCTTTCTCCTTATGTAAGATGATTGATTCTCTCTTCTGCTCAAAACCCTCTAATTACTTTCCATCTTCCTCAGTAAAAGTAGCAGTCCTCACAGTTGCCTGGGGTGGGTTGTGGGAGGCTATAACATCAGGCAACCCTGTTCTCTGAAATCTCACCCTTTATGACTGCTAGTCCTGATAACTTGGAACTCATCCTGGACTTGTACTGGGATAGGATTAGACTGAGCAACCAGGGCTGAGCAGGAAGTCTGGAAACAGGAGATCAATGGCAGCTAAATCTTCAAAAAGACTTAAAGATTATGACATATCTGGAGCCATAGCAGCTGAGAGTAGATGGGAATGCCCATTGCCCGACATTGGGTCTGCTATTTCCATGTACACCCAAAGGACGGTCACAAATGAAGCACAAATAAACTTTGTCATCTCGGGGTGCCTGGGTGGCTCAGTCGGTTAAGCATCTGCCTGCAGCTCAGGACACGATCCCAGAGTCCTGGGATCGGACCCTTGAGTTGGGGTCCCTGCTTTTCCCTCTCCCTCTGCTCTTCTACCTGCTTGTGCTTGCTCTCTTCTCTCTCTCTCTCATATAAATAAATAAAAAATATTAAAAAAAACCCCTTTGTCATCTCATACACCAATTATTTTTAAATTGCTAATCCTAGTTATTTCCACAAACTCCAGGTTTATATATCCTGTTATTTACTAATTATCTCTACTAGGAAGCTGATTGGCATCTCAAATATTAAAATTCCCAAACATTCCAGACCTTCCCACCTAATGCCCCCAAACCTGCTCCTCCTGAAATCTTGCACAGTTTGGTAAATGGTAACATCATTCTTCTCATAGCCAAGGAACTATCTTTGATTTTTCTCTTTTTCTCTCACATCGACATCCAACCAATCAGTAAATTGTTCAAATGTATCCAGAATCCTATCGCTTCACATAACCAGCCACCATTTTCTTTTGGCTGGATAATTACTCAGTAATTTACTAACTTCCTCCACTCTTCGCTACATTATAGTTGATTCTTTTTTTTTTTAAGATTTTATTTATTTATTTGACAGAGATCACAAGTAGGCAGAGAGGCAGGCAGAGACAGAGGAGGAAGGAGGCTCCCTGCTGAGCAGAGAGCCCGATGAGGGACTCGATCCCAGGACCCTGAGATCTTGACCCGAGCCGAAGGCAGAGGCTTTAACCCACTGAGCCACCCAGGTACCCCCCTTATAGTTGATTCTTAACAGAGCAGTGAATGTGAGCTTCTAAAAATTAAGTAACAGGATACTACTCCCTGACTCAAAGCCTTTCAATGACTTCCCATCTGACTCAGAATCAAGGTCAGACTCCTCACAAGTGCCCTGAAGGGGCTCCGTGTCATCTGGCCTCCGCTACGTTTGCACACTCATCCCTTCCCTCTACTGTCCTCACTCAGTTTCAGCCACACCAGTCCCCTCCATGTGCCTCAGATACTCCAGGTGGGCCTGGCCTCTAGACCTTTCCATCTATACTTTCTCCTCTGCTTGAAGGCTCTTCTCATGGGTATCTGCATAATTTGCTCTTTCTGCTCCTTTAGGACCTTCTCAAACATCACTTCATCAGTGAATGAACCACCTAACCACCGTAAAGGACAATCTCCTCTCCTACCCCATGTATTCTCTATCCCCTTATCCACTTAGCTGACTCCGTAACACTTACCACAGTCTGACATACTGTAGAGTTTACATCTGTGTTTACTTTCCACCTTTCTCTATGTAAGCTCCATGAGGCAGGGAGTAGTGTAGCCTGTTTTGTTCACTGCTGTGTGGCCACTCCCTAGGACAGAGCTGGGCACCAAATAAATATCCAATTCAATGTGAAAATGGCTGTTTAGTAAAATTTTATTTGAAAATTTTAAAGTTATCAAAATGCAGAAAATATATTTTTTAAAGAGTACGATGGAAATGCCCACAGAGTTGAATTAGTGACTACATGTCTTCTCTAGCTAATTAAACAGCATTGACAGGTAGGTATGAGGTGGGATATATTTCTTGATGAATTTGAGTCACTTCCCTTAGGATAAAACCTTCACAAATAACCCAACTTTCCATGTTTGACTTAAAACAGATGATTAGCCGAAAATTAGCTGGTGTGGGCAGAAAGGCATGCATTTAAGAAAGTATACTTACTGGAACGAGGTCTCTTCTACAAAAGAATAAGGATATATCATTAATGCAAGAGTAATATGGTATGATACATATTCATATAAAAGCAAGTTTAGGCTTAATTTCTTTTTCTCAATCTTGATTGTCTCTTGGTGACATCTATACTTTCTAAATCAAGGGTTGGCAAACTTTTTTCTGTCAAGGGCCACAAGGCAAATCTTTAGGTTTTGTGGGCCAAGAGGTAGAATTGAGGATATTAAGTAGGCACTTACATAATAAGAGAGACCAAGTTTCCAAAAATTTTTATTAATAAAATTCAAAATACAATAATAATAATCAAAGTCTTTTGTATAGGTCTATTAATTGGAAAAATAGAATTCTTTCATTGACAAGTATAACATTTCTGCTAACTGGGATTCAAAGTTAGTATTCCTTCTTATCAAACAGATTGTAAATATTCATTTGTAAAAACATTCTTAGCTTGTGAGCCACAGAAACCCAGGTGGCAGGCTGGGTTTGGTGCACCAGTCATAGCCTGCCAACTCCTGTCTGAAATCAAGTTCAAGGAAATGATCCTCTTGGATAGATTTTCTATCAGCTGAGAATGGGAGTAATATTCTTCACTAATGAATTCCTAACACCCAAGTCAAATCTTTGATTAATTCAGCATTTTAAGAAAAATGTATTTACCAAGTTTCCAATAAAGATATACTTTATTTTGCAACTATGGATAAAGATGACAAGAATTTTGTCTGAATCATCTTATCTGTCTGTACTTTCACCGGTGACCAGCAGGGGGCCTCAGCTGGATTCCATTCATAAAATTACATTTACACTAGACTAAGATTGGAGCACCAAGGAGAGGAGCTATTAATTCACAAAGCAGCTATTCTTAATTATAGGGATTATGCTTGAAACAATGCCATGGAAACATTTTATGACACTGAATATCTATTTATAGGTTAATTTTTATGTTAATATGTTTTTTAAACCTAAGTTCTAAAATTAATGTTCACTATAAAACAGTGGGTCTAAAACTTGCTTATGCTATAAATTAATTTACTATTCTATGAAAAAAAATCCTGCTTTGTACACTCTTTCCAACAGACTTGATGGAGTTCTGCAGCTTTTGAGCTCTCAGATAATTTAAAAAATCCCCTAATTTTAAATAAAGATGGGGAGTAAAGAAATACTTTAAAAGAATAATACATTATTTTCAAATCTCATTCATATTAAACCCATTTTATCATAAAATGGGTGTTTGGAGTTATAAGAGGTCTAAACCTAAGAATTAAAAACTTTGTCCAGAAGCAACTGTAATACTACAGGTTTCTAGTTTTTATTGAACAAGGACATATATATGTATATATATGTATATATATACATATATGTATATAGTTATTTTAGGTTGACATTCAACATTCTGGTATTCAACACTGATAAAATATTTCACTGATTTATTTCAATGAAGCTTCTTATGATAAAACTGGAAATCCATTTACATCTTGAGATACATAATTCCTAACTTAAGGGGCTCTTAAATACATGTCAATATACTATACATATCCATGTGCTTTGGCTATCTGTCAGTATCACCCCATTAAGCCACCCCACTGTGCCTCTCACATAGTCTGTGGTGTTTCCTGAATGTTGTCATGAGGAAGCTCTGCCTTTTCTCCCTCTGTTTGCCAAGGTCCTTCATAACTCACCCACCTGTCACCTGGGACATTTTCTGCTGCAGAAAAACCAAGGAAAAATACCCGCTAGAAATTGTTAGAACTAATTGAGAGAAACAACGTCTTGTAAGAAAACTCTATATCCACAGGAAGTTATCTAGCAAAGAAGGGTGAGATTCACTTACTTGAAAAGTAGCCTTTCCTCTGAGCATAGCACACGCCAAGGCCACAAACAGAAATCACTAAGGCCACGACTACTACAGCTGCTATGATGCCACTTATGTTGAGATCATCTGGAATGCAAAACAAGCTATGCATGAATTCAGGTCAAATATATGGACAGAGGCAGTTATTAAATTGAGAAAATTCAAGTAAGCTCCCCATTTGTTGCTATACTATAGACGTGGGTGGTTCCATGCTGCTGAAGCCTGTTCCATTGATTCCCTTCCAGGACAAGGTTCAAAACTGAAAATATTAACAGAATTAAGTTTTGCAAGAATCTTAAATTGAAAGAAGTTCCATGATTCAGAAATAACATGTATGGTATTCTCTTGCATTCATTTGGGGGAAATAGTACTTCAAAGGATTAAACATCAGATTGGAAGTGATCTTCAAGGTTCAGTGAGGTCAAGTATTAAACCACCACACAACCCCAATTCTACTCAGAATTCTTCTATACCATCATCTGGGTCAATTTTCTCAATAATGGAAAACTCATTCAGCCCCCAAGAAAGCCATGTGACTGTTGTTCTATAAAATAAGAGTTGGAAACATGTTTCTTGAATTTAATTGGGCTTGTGTATGGGTACATATAGACACATACACACCCACAACATATATGCCATTAAATTATCATCCCATTAAGTTTAAAATGAACTACACTCTCCAAGACTTTTTCCTGTTGCTATTAAGTGATCTTTCCTCTAACCTGATACAACTGGATTTTTTGGACCCAAGTTTGAAATCACTACCATGTTACTAACCTGCGAGGTTCTTTTCAGATACAGATTCTGTTATCCAAGGATTAGATTATGAACCTTCCAAGATTAATATTTATGCAATTGGGAACAGCAGCAAAAACGTCCCCATTCAGATCACTAATAAAATGATGACTATGACTTTGTTAGGCAAAGAACTATAGAACAGGCTATTACACACCTCCCTTCATATAATGGAATTTATTATACCTTCTGGGTATGGGCTCCAACTGTGTGAATACATCTAAATATTTAACCTGGGTCACATTTCTCCAGCTTGTCCATCAGGATTTCATGAGCCACACCTTTCCGTCATTTGGATACTTCCTATGTATTGATTAATATATAAATTACCTATACTTTTTAAAGGAACAATTCCTCAAAGGGTTCTTGTTTTAAAAGCAAGTATTAGTTAATATGTGATTAAGTAATTTGGAGAAAATATAGGTAGCATTTTCTCAACAGTAATTGTAGATATTTAAAAGCACTGCACATTTTGGGAAAGATTTTTTTTAAAGAAATATTATTTAAGTGAGTATCCTTATCATAAAACTTTTTGGTCTCAAAATTTTTTTCTAACGTCAAGGGTTATTAATTTTCTCATATATCTGAAATATTAAATGATTTTTTAAGAAAAAAACTGAATACATTTTTTGGAAGGCTGAGCAATTTGACTGGAGTACAAAACATTAATTATTGCTTGGTGTAAAGTCAGTTCATTTTTAGGGGCACCTGGCTGGCTCAATCAGTAGAGCATGACACTTGATCTCAAGGTTGTAAGTTCAGGCCCCACATTGGGCACAGATTTTACTATAAACTAAAATCTTAAAAAGCAAACAAACAAACAAACAAAAAACTCAGTTCATTTTGCTTGAGCATTGAGAGGTCAGTAAGACCCAGCTATTTATTTACTTAAAAAAGTAGCAGACAGAGAAAAACATTCCACAATATTAATAATTTAAGGCAAAATAAAATCAATAAGGAAAAAATCTACAATAATTATAATAAGGCAAAATTAAGTTAATAACTACAGAACCAAACTGTACCTACTATTTTCTTTGTAGCAGTCAACGAATGTGATGTCTGCAAAGGTTTCAATCTCAGGGCTATTATCAGACAAATATCCGTTCTATAGTTTTGTCAATGAACTTGACATCTATGAAGGATTCAACCTAAAGGCAGATTCTAACAACAACAAAAACCTGTCTTACCCTGTAAGTTATGGTATAAATTTTACTTTACTTCTCTCAGTGAAATGGAAGAAGACTTGTAAGTTAGAGATGAGTTAGTAACAACATGTACAAAAATATTTTGGTTTTTTTTTTAAAAAAAAAAAAAAAAAAGCCACTACAAAAGGAAGGCATCATCATTCTAACCAAAACAAAAGGAACCAAACTGTTAAGATGCTAAGTGTGAGTGGGGTCTCCTGGGAGTTTTACAAGGGGCAGCTTGGGCATAATCATCAGATCCATGATTTACTTTCTTTTTATACTTTAAAAAGAGCTTCCTTAGAATAGATTCTGGTTTGGGTCGTAAGTTATTACAGATAACCCATGAAGGAAACTTGACATATGATTTCACAAATTTTTATGTATCAAAAGATATTCAATTTCAACCCAAGGTCATGAAACATCTAGGATCGATGGATGAGCATTAAATGAACAAATTTTAACTTCTAAGCTGACTTACACTGAAAAGAGTAGATATGGGAAAATCATGGTCAAATTAAACTGGTAGGAATAGTGCAACGCAAACTATTAAATTTCAGCTGTTTTGCACTTTAAATAAACATGCACGCTTGGAATAATGTATTCCAAATAAAACTGCATGATTGGAAAATGTAATTCGTATGTTAAGGCCATGACATCAAAGGTATTATTTCTTGAGATGAGGCTAAATTAGGCATTGAAATTAAACAGGACCATTTAAAGAAAGAAAAAATAGTGCAGGTGGCATAAGGTCACAGTAAAAAAAACATGAGGGTAATATGTGAATAAATGCAGTTAGGAAAACACCATATTCATGCATTACCTTTAAATATATTCTGATGATTTTTTGAATGGTAACTCCAGCACTAAGATGGATACTTCTGATATTTTAAGCAAATGTTTATGTTTGACTATAAATGTCAACACTTGAGTGAATTGGATGGATAATATGTAACCCTGAATTTTAAAAAGACACTTGTGGAAACTAGAATACACTCCTAAGTATCTTATCCTTTATGGCATCCTAAGGTCTAATAAGATTATATTTTCTTTAAAAAACAATCCCAAGAGTTTAATCGTACATAAACACCACAAATTAGTGTGCATAGATCTGTATATCTCTGAGCACATTGAAAACATGAATTTCTGACCTCACAGAGATGAGGACAAACTCCTGAACCAAGGGGAACTGTGGGTATTCTGTTTTGGGGTGCAGCCCTCCGGAATGACCTTTAACCCCACAAGAGCAATCTCCAGCTGCCCTATGACATAATCTTTTTCAAAACACAGGACTTTCACAAAGGGAGAATGAACCAAATTATTAGAAATAAAATGAAAAAAAAAGTTTGCTCTGAAACTCATATAATCTGAAAAGATTCCCAAGTACTAATTTTATTGTACTAATTTTATTGACTTCTAAGAAGCTTATTTTGTGAAATATATGGCAGATATGTTTTATAGCAAATAGAGATTCATAACTACATTCGACATGTCTTTCTTGAGAGCCCGCTCTCAAGCACTGTATTTTAGGGGATTGAAAAAATTATCCACCACTAAGACGGCCAGCTCCTGACAGTGCTCACAATATGCCAGTGCTATTCTAACCCTTTCAAATATCCATTATTTTTTTCTTTTTGTTAAGTAAGATGTACTCCCCATGTGGAACTTGAACTCATGACTCTGAGATCAACAGTCACACGCTCTACCAATGGAACCATAACACAATGAGGTATTATTACCTCTACTTTGGGGAGACTGAGGTTAAATAATTCACCCAAGAATACATAGCTAGTAAGTGACAGAGCTGGAAACTTAACTCCCCAATCCTTGACCCTGAGCACTTTACAAGTCTCTTAGCTTTTGTTTGAAAGAAGACCACCCGGACAAAAAAAATTTTTTTTTTTGACAAAAATATTTTTTAAAAAATGATTTGAAAAATCCAAAAACTTGAAGAGTAGAGTGTTAAATATTCTTGGCTTGTTTGGGAGATGGACTGAGAACAGCATGTTTGCTTTTTGCAACACATTATGTCAAGCTAATTTTAAATACTCCCTCTGGTTATTCTTCTAGCCAGTCAGGCACGGTCCCACCCCTGGCTCCTTCCCATCCCCAAGTCCACGTGTGCTCTGACTGCAGACCATCGTTCCTCCCAGTACCGCAGGCTTACCTACTTGCATTCGCTTCCCCGGACACCTGCGATGTCCAACAGAATTACGGGCTTCACAGGAATACTCTCCACTGTCTAGTTTTGAAACAGTGTTAAATTGCTATTTGTGGAAGGAAAATAAATATATATTTTAAGCCATGAATCCGTAAGAAGACTTCTCAAGTAACCATGTCTCTTGAATTTTAGCATGAAGTTGGTCTTTCCTTTGTCATGCGTTAGGACTTGATGTCTTTACTGTGAATTCAAAACTCGGCCATGCCTTCAAGGGGTAAGTAGCTGGGCTTCCTGTTTATTTTGATAGAGAAAGTCTTAAATATATATGGGGAAGTGTCTTTGTTTCATGATACCGTGGAAGTGGTGTGGTTAGGAAGGCAATGGGCATTTTTTAAAGTTTATAGCACATGGTAGTTTAAAGTTTGGTGGTATTTCTAATTCCCAGGAAACACCATTTGTAAAGAAAGGCCGCCTCGGCCTGAAATGGCTAAGGCAGTTTCCTCAGCCACTAGTGAGTTTACCACAGCAGCAGGTAATGAGCACTTCCTCTAAAGGGCCAGAACTTCTACCAGGAAGTAGCATAGGGTCTAGGAAAATCTTAATCAGTGTGATTTATAGGATTACAAATTCTATCAGTTGTGGCATCTTTGAAAATTCTGAAAGGATAATGCTCTAACCTTTGCTCCTTCTACTCTCTGCCAAAACAACTGAAAGGTAAGACTTTGGTATAATAGGCTTTATTAACTGCTATTAGTGGATTGATCCCCTTGGTGAATTTCTGGAGGGGAGGGGAGGGAAGAGAAGAGAAAGGAAGGAAAGGGAAAGAGGAAGGAAGAAAGGAAGAAAAGATGGATGGATATATGGATGGGTAGCAGGGGGAGGGAAGAAAAAGGAAGGCAAGGGAAAACAGAAGGGAGAAAGGGAGGAAGGAAGGAAGCAAAGATGGATGGATAGATGACAAGAAGGAAGCGAAGGGAGGGAGGGAGGAAGTTAGGAGAGAGTCAGGGAGGGAGGGAACACAGTAGGTCCTGAACACCTTAAAGGATCCTTCCAGGACCAGCACAGAGGGTGAGAAGGATGCCCAGAAGCATGCTTTCGGTGTCCTCCTGTCACACCCTCAATACCGCCATGGTCACCGTTGACCACAGCCACGATAGCCATGAGTCTCTAAGGAGCACCTCCTCATTGGCTTGGATCCTCACGCAATACATGCTCCTAAAAGCAGCCAGGTTTTTGATCCACAAATCCCTTTTTCTCTCTTACTTGTCATTCCCCACTACTTACATCCCCCTTCTTTTTGTATACTTAAACGTGATGGGATAGAAAGTTTCCCCTTGTGTGTTTCACCTTATGAAATCCTCTCTCCTTGTGCCAAAAGCCAGACTATAAAAATACTCACCAGCAATGCAAGGGCAAGGGTAAGTCATTAACGATAAGTTAGACTAAAACCATAAATGACCTACTAGCACATAACTGGTAATTAAAAGAAGGTCATTGTCATTCATACACTGGAGTCTTTTGTTGCCTATTTCTCAGGCAAGAACCCATCCTTGTTCTGACCTGGTGCAACCCTTTGACATCATAAGATATTTCAAGGGTTGAGGCTAAGTGGGGAAAGTGAACCTGTCTCAAACCTGCCTTGGGGCTTTTATCACCTGCTTGGAGAAAAAATAAATTTGAAAAGTAAATATAGCAATGTGTGACGGCAGTTTTTCTGCCCGGCTCCTCAGTGTAAAATCTGTCGGACCTGCTGACTGAGCCTGCTGGAGCTGCAAGGGCGGGACCATGGTCTTCCTCAAGGAGCCACGCCCATCGATATGCTTTATTATTTAGCCACTTTATTAAATATGCTTTATTATTTACCAGAGGATCTACTTTTTTAAATGTTATTATGTACTAGTAGAGTGAAAGAATGAAACTTTCAAAATTTGTTAAAATATTATTATTAGTTCTCTATAAAGTCTGCTCATCTCTGGTAGTGCCTTTTCTGTCACTTCCCTGGGAGTGCACCGCCATCTTTCCCGCTGCCCCTTAAGCAATGGTATCAGCCCTCTGTTTTCCATCAGTTTAGTTCTAATAATTTTTCCTCTCCAAATACAAGACAGCTATGAGGCCAGTGCTTGAAATGACCTTACCAGAGTTCCAGATTTTGTATTCACTGTATAGGAGCTGTTGGTGCTTTGGGAGCCAAGTTTTGTATTCTCTGACAAAGGGATGCCATCTTTAAACCAGGTGTACTCAGGGGCGGGATTCCCTTCTTTGTCTTGACATCGAAGCTCTACCACCGTTCCACTCAGAGCAGAACTGGGTACTTCACAGGTTGGAACTGCTGGAGCCACTAAAGGAGGGAAGTCAAATGGCACTGGTTATTTAGAAGTTAAACAAGGATTTTAACAGCCAGGTCAAGATGGGCTTATTAGACACCTGTGAGAGAGACCGGCTACTTGCTCAAGAGATCCATTTCCTTTCTTCATGGGCACACAGCCAGACCACATTTGCCAGCATGAGTTCTGGACAGTGGCATGTGGGAAAAGTCATATATGCCATTTCCAGGCCTTACCTATAAACACGAATCTAGGAACTACTTTGAAGAGATTTTGGAGATGTAACTAAGGTCCCAAATCTATTGTCTTTTAAGATAGGGAGATTACATAGATGGGTCTGACCTAATCCCATGGCCCCTTGAAAACTTGTTTTCTCTGGGTGGTCACAGATGGGAAAGTCAGAAATTCAGAGCACAGGAAGGACTCAACATGCTTCTGTTGGGCTGTAGATGAAGAGGGCCGTGTGGTGGGGAATATGGTGCCCCTAGGAGCCGAGTGTGGCCCCCAGCTCACAGCCAGCATGGAACTGAATCTTCAGCTGTACAGACAGCCAAAGGATCTGAAATCTGCCAACAAAGAGAGCAACCTTTCCCCAGAACCTCCAGACCAGAACCCAGCCCACTGACTCCCTGATTTCAGTCTTAAAATACCCTGGGCAGCAAGCCCTGCCTTGCTGAGCTGGACTTCTGATCTACACAACTGTGAGCCAATACATGGGTGGTGTTTTAAGTTGCCAGGTTTTGATCATCTGTTATGTAGCAAAAGAAGACTAATACACCGATTCACAGACCTGTACCCCTGGGGATAAAAATATATTATATGTTTTTAAAAAAATAAAATTTATTAAAAAAAAAAAGAAGAAGAAGACTAATACACCAGTGGAATCTCCTGCAAAATTTTCTGAGTTAAATTTCTTCTCTACTAGTGCATCACTAGTATTTTAGAAAGACCCTGGGTTATATAGAAAAAGGAAGAGGAGCCATTTTAGTCTCTGTGATCAGCAGTTTATACTAACATCTATGGAGAAGACAAGAAGATGTTCCTCCACCGATTGTCATCATGAGCTGTTAATATCTATCAGTGTTTCTCATAGTAGCTAAATATATTGGCCTTGGAATTAGTCCTACCAGGATCCAAATCCTGGTCCAGACACTTATTAGCTGTGTAGACTTGGGAAAATCATTTAGCTTCTATTTTCTCATCTATAAAAATGAAGTCGTCAGTGAAAAATTAAGTAAAATTACATATGTTAAAGAGCCTAACATACACTAGTTGCATAATAAATGCTAATTTCCCTTCTTTACTAAATAACTTCTTCCTCTCCTCTCCCCTCTTCTCTTCTCTACTCCTCTTCTCTTCTCTTCTCTTCTCTTCTCTTCTCTTCTCCCAAATAACTTCTAATACTTTACCTGCCCTACTTTTTTGTTTTATTGCTCTTCTGTCATCTCATGTGTTAGGATTTTATATGGTAAGAGATAATCCACATATACTGAAAGGTATTGAAAAATAAGTTCTTCAGGGAAATGTTCCTATGTACAAGATAGGCCCATTAAGATTTACCTTAATCTGAAATGAAAAGAGATTTCGTTAGAACAAATTTATAAGAGTAAAATTTCAGCAGTGAATGAGGTGAAAAGGGGCTATAGCCAAGATTTTACAGGAAAGGTGGTGCTGTTGATTTCTAGAACCTTCTGGATGGGAAAGAGGGTGGGGAACAGTAATCTCACAGATACAAGCACATCACACCTAGGACTTCTAGAGTGACCGTATCTTCTTCCAGGTTCTGGCCTTGCTCAGATGGGGCACTAACTTCACAGCGATATTTCCCAGCATCGGTTCTTGTAACATTTTTGATCCGTATACTGAAATCTATCATCTCGGCTCGATCTTTAAAATCACCTTTTAGAAAAAGAAGACAATGATGTTAATAAGAATGCAAATAACTTTCTACATACTACCTTCCTCGAGTCACTTCATTCAGTGACCAAAGGATTTCTTTTCCTATTAGTAAACTCAGTTTAAAAACTCAAAAGGGACTCTTAAGTATAGGAAACAAACAGAGGGCTGCTGGAGGGGAGGTGGGTGAGGGGATGGGATAACTGGGTGACGGGCATTAAGGAGGGCATGTGATGTGATGAGCACTGGGTGTTATAGAAGACTGATGAATTATTGACCTCTACATCTGAAACTAATAATGTGCTATACGTTGGCTAATTGAATTTAAATAAAAAAAATAAAAACTCAAAACACTGTATGCAAATGTGACTATTTTCAAATTTCCTTTTTTTTAGAATGATATACAGTTCACAAAAGAATATTCAGTTCAGGGTGCCTGGGTGGCTCAGTGGGTTAAGCCTCTGCCTTCGGCCCAGGTCATGATCCCAGGGTCCTGGGATCGAGTCCCACATCGGGCTCTCTGCTCAGCAGGGAGCCTGCTTCCTCCTCTCTCTTTGTCTGACTCTCTGCCTACTTCTGCCTACTTGTGATCTCTATCCGTCAAATAAAAAAAATAATAATAATATTCAGTTCAGTATTCTCATATTTTAGAGGAGTCAATTCTCATTCCTCCCTCAGGCCCTTTCTAATATGCTTATACAAACATTCCCACCTTCAGAAGACACTGCAGACTCTAGTTCAATTACCTAGAACAGTAAATTACGTGCAGTGGCCCACATCAGACTGCCATAAAGACAAGGTGAAGGGGTCTTAAAAACATTCTTTTGATTAGTTTTTTGGTGCAGAATGAAGATAGCGTTTTGTATAACATTCAGGTGCTAGACTGGCAATGGTAGAAAATTCAAGCAAAGACATCCCTGAGGACCACAGCAGTTCTATCTTGACAGATGAGAACAAGGGGGGTATTTTAAATTCTTTATGGACTTTGAACGTTTGTTCACATGTTTAATTCTTTAAAATTAAAGTAATGCATAGCATCCTAAAATAATAGCATGCTTCTTACACTTGCTAAATTATATTCCCAACTTTTAAAATGCTTATAATGGAAAACTTCAAGTGCACAAAAAATTACAGAGTATTTTAAAATAAATCTCATCACCCAGTGACAACAGTAATCCATACACAGCCTTCCTATTCTGTCTACACCTCTAAACACTGAATTATTTGGAGGCAAATCCCAGACATCATAGCATTTTATCCATTATCATAAATACTTTAAAAGCTCATTATATATCCAACAAGAAGAATAGCAAGTGGAAAGAAATGTATGACAAATAATTAAAATAAAGCATTGTTAAAAATAGTTGTATTTACCTTCCCCGCCATAAGTCTAAGTCTTAACTCCATAGGCTTCTTAGTGATGGCCTAGCTTTCTAGATGGTGATGTGGAGATAGGGTAAAATTATTATCACCGAGCAGTGACCCTCCATCTCACTTCCACATCAGCTCTTCTCTCAAGACTCTCAAAAGTCTAATCTACTGGGCCAGCAAAAAGCAGTCCATTTTACATCTTTCAGGGCTGAGCTGAGATATGAAGGGTCCAGGGTCTCCATGGAGTTCACCTTCTTCTGTTCTCTGTTCTGTTTTCACGGTGATTGTGTTCTAGGTTTCAGGCATTGTTGGTTTCATCGTACACTTAAAAACACTTCCTCTTTCACCATACACAAAAATAAACTCAAAATGGATTAAAGGTCTAAATATGAGACCTGAAACCATAAAAATCCTTGAAGAGAGCAGAGGTTCTCTCTGACATTGGTTGTAACAAGTTTTCTAGATAAGCTTTTTTATTCTTCCAATGTTCTAAGATTCATTTTTTTTGCACCACATCCAGTGCTCCATACAATACGTGTCCTCCTTAAGACCTGCCACCAGGCTCATCCATCCCCCCATTCCCCTCCCCTCTAAAACCTTGTTTGTTTCTCAAAGTCCACAGTGTCTCATGGTTCATCTACCCCTCCGATTTCCCCCAATTCACTTTTCTTCTCCTTCCCATAATGTCCTCCATGTTATTCCTTATGATCCACAAGTAAGTGAAACCATATGATAATTGACTCTCTCTTATTTCGCTCAGCATAATATTCTCCAGTCCCATTCATGTTGATATAAAGTTGGGGTATTCACCCTTTCTGATGGAGGCACAATATTCCATAATATATATGGACCACATCTTCTTTATCCATTCGTCTGTTGAAGGGCATCTTGGCTCTTCCCACAGCTTGTGATTGTGCCATTGCTGCTATGAACATTGGGGTACATATGCCCCTTCTTTTCACTACATCTGTATCTTTGGGGTAAATACCCAGTAGTGCAATTTCAGGGTCATAGGGAAGCTCTATTTTTAATTTTTTGAGGAATCTCCGCACTGTTTTCCAAAGTCGCTGCACCAACTTGCATTCCTACCAACACTGTATGAGGGTTCCCCTTTCTCCACATCCTCTCCAACATTTGTTGTTGCCTGTCTTGTTAATCTTTGCCATTCTAACTGGTGTAAGGTGGTATCTCAACGTGGCTTTGATTTGAATTTCCTTGATGGCTAATGATGATGTATGTCTTCATTGGAGAAGTGTCTCCAATGTCTTCTGTCCATCTTTTGACATGATTATCTGCTTTTTGGGTATTGAGTTTGAGGAGTTCTTTATAGATCTTGGATATCAGCCCTTTGTCTGTAGTGTCATTTGCGAATATCTTCTCCCATTCTGTGCTTTGCTTCTTTGTTTTGTTGATTGTTTCCTTTGCTGTGCAGAAGCTTTTGATCTTGAAGAAGTCCCAAAGGTTCATTTTCATTTTTGTTTCCTTTGCCTTTGGAGACATGTCTTGAATAGATAGGTCTTCTGAGGCAAGGGAAATAAAAGCAAAAATAAACTACTGGGACTATACCAAAATAAAAAGTTTCTGCACAGTGAAGGAAACAATGAAAACTAAAAGGCAACCTATGGAATGCAAGAAGATATTTGCAAATGATACATCTGATAAAGGGTTAGTATTCAAAATATATAAAGAACTGAATCAACTCAATATGCAAAAAACAAGTAGTCCAGTTAAAAAATGGGCAGAAGACATGAACAGATATTTCTCCAAAGAAGACAGACAAATGTCCAACAGACACATGGAAAGATGCTCAACGTCACTCATCATCAGGGAAATACAAATCTAAACTACAGTGAGATATCATCTCACACTTGTCAGAATAGCTAACATCAAAAACACAAGAAACAACAGGTACTAGTGAGGATGAAGAGAAAAAAGAACCCTTGTGCACTGTGGGAATGCAAACTGGTGCAGCTACTATGGAAAACTGTATGGAATTTCCTCAAAAAATTAAAAAACAGAACTATCTATAATCCAGGAATTGCACAACTGGGTACTTACCCAAAAGATATAAAAACACTAATTCAAAGAGATACATGCACCCCTATTTTTATTGCAGCATTATTTACAATAGCTAAATTATGAGAGCAGCCCAGTGTCCATTGGTAGATGAATGGCTAAAGAAGATGTGGTAGATCTATATATAATGGAATGTTACTCAGCTATAAAAAGTATGAAATCTTGCCATTTGCAACAATATGGATAGAGCTAAAGGGTATTATACTAAGCAAAATAAGTCAGTCAGAGAAAGAAAAATACCATATGATCTCACTCATATGTGGAATTTAAGAAGCAAAACAAGTGAGCAAAGGGGAAATGAGAGAGAGAGAGAGAGAAAGAAAGAGAAACCAGGAAGTAGACTCTTAATATAAGAGAACAAACTGATGGTAACCAGAGGGAAGATGGGTAGGGGAATGGGGGATATAGGGGATAGGGATTAAGAGTACACTTATCATGATGAAAACAAAACAAAACAAAACAAAATGATTTAAAAACCCAGTATTCTCAATAATTAGTCCTGTCCTGTTCTCATCTGTAAACTAAAGAACTCAGGCTACACTTGGTGTTCTCCTGTTCTCACCTCATCAAGTCTATAGCTTCTTACCTTGAAGAGCCTGTTGGTAGTAGACAAAGGACACACTCCGGCCCAGTTTCTTCCACTCTAATCTGGAGGAAATGGTCTTCTTTGGGGATTTACAGGCTAAAATAACCTCTAGGAACAACAACAAAAATACTTGTTTTCTAATTGTCCCTATGAATTTATATTTTACTTAAGTAAATTTTTAAATAGCGTTTAGGTATTCCTTTATAATTTAATTAATTCATTCATTCATTCACTCATAAATTACTTCAATGGGCACCATGATGGCTTAGCCCAAAGATGAACCAAAAGCATTAGAGCTCTTCTCCATAACAACTGCATGACATTAGGGTACTGACCATAGTTCATGAGCCTCAGTTACCATCTGTGAAATAAGATAGTATGTCACAGAGTTGTAGTGAGTCTTCAAATACAGTAATACATGCAGAGTGCACATGCCTGGACATGGTAAGTAATTGAAAAGTGGCAGTTATGATAATTATTTATCATTTATCTTACTATTCCCAGCCTCAGTCGTCAGGGAGTTTATAGCCTGAGAGAAGAGACAAATAAGATAATGTAATTTTACTCCATTGTGATAAGTGCCATGAGTGCCATTGAGGTAAACAGAGAAAGGCACTCGGTTCAGCCTGTGGGATCCACAAACATGCCATCAACATGCTGTGTCCTCACTCAGACCCATTCTTTGATAATCCTTTCTGTTGATATATTGATACAAACCTGATATGATCTCCTATTAAATCATGAATTTCTATTTCTTATCTCTATCCAGATAAATTTTGAGAAGATTTAATCTTGGCATCACATTTAACTGCCCCACTGTAACTCATTTAAATCACTTTATTGCAGGAAATTTACTATACTTACGTCATTAAAAATTCCTGGATCCTCCGAAGGAACCCCTCTTTTAACAATCCAAACAATATGACTATCCGTGGTGGGGTGGGGGCGGGGGGGAGCCCAGCACTTACCTACCAGCTGCTTTGAGTTGAGAAAAGGAAACCTCTGGTTGTAAATATTTTTAAAGTACATTTCAGTCACGCTCCCTAGAGTGTCACCTTCATAGTTCTGAGACTTTTTTTCCTCACAATGCATACAGTTTTTTTTTTTTTAATGCATACAGTTTGACCCCAAAAGCACACATCTTTGACGAGAGGAGCAATTATGTTCAAATCCTTTCCATACCTCTGGTTTTGATGCAGCAGATTTAACGCCATTAAAAAAAATTCAGGATATTACATGATATGGTAGATTAGAAAGCAATACTTTTATTATCCCAGGTTTTATTAATATACACATAGATGTGGACAGAAAGCTTATAGAAACGTGTATGAAAATATGAACCCAGTGATGATTTCTATGTGACAGAATTATGGTGTTCCTTTTTATTATATGTAGTTTCTAATTTTCCTTTTAGTTCCACACATATTGCTAGAAATAGAGAAATAGAATACAAGGTAATGGAAAACAGAAAATACGACAGAGAAAAGAAAGGCAAGGGAAAGAAAAAAACCCACAAAATTGTTTTCAAGGGTGCCTCAAGTTTTTAGAGCAGGTTTTCCATGACAAAGAGACATCATTTTACAGACATGTTTACAATTATGCTACAAAGACAAATGTGTGCTGAGGGACTTGTCTGAGGAAACACGGTTCTGTTCTGGTGATTAAGGAGAATGGGTGGTGACTTTCCGGAGTCTTGAGTTTGAGATAGGTTTCCTTCCCGTATTTTGTTGAGTTTCCAACAATTAAACACACACCCACCCTCATTTTTAGCCCACACGCTCTAGTCTTAGGAATAAATTTGTATTCAGTCACATTGTTTCTTATATTTAACTACATACACAGAAACACACACACACACACACACACATACACACACAGACACACACACGCATGGCCCTTTTCACCAGGAAGATATGACTTTTGTCCTCATTGCTCTCTGGAAAACCTCTGCACAAATTATATCAAAAACAAAACCGATGGTTTTCCTAAATGCAATGACACCCACTCCTGCCTCTCTCGCAATGACCATGGAAGATGTGAAGTGATGGTATAGGTCATCCTCAGATGTTGAGTACGTGTGTCCAGCATTGTTCCTGAGCTATTATCAGTGAGCAAAACAAAGATCCCTGTTCTTTCAGCTCTCACACTTTGCAGGGGGAGTAACGCACACAAGAAATATCATAGGGGTGCCTGGGTGGCTCAGTGGGTTAAGCCTCTGCCTTCGGCTCAGGTCATGATCTCAGAGTTCTGGGATGGAGCCCCGCCTCAGGCTCTCTGCTCAGCGGGGAGCCTGCGGTTCCCCACCCCAACCCTGCCTCTGCCTGCCTCTCTGCCTACTAGTGCTCTCTCTCTGTGTGTCAAATAAATAAATAAAATCTTAAAAAAAAACTGTTTAAAAGAAAACTCATAAAGTGAATTAAATGCTACATCGGGAGGTAATGAGTGCTGTACTCTACTCTGCTTAGTAGAACAGGAGTGTTAGTGTACAATTACAAAACACCTGAGTGGTCAGACTTCAACTCATTTAGAGAGTGACCCATTTGACTAAAGACTGAAAAAAATAATTAGGATTCCTTAGAATGTAAGAACATATTTCCTAGAATTTGAAGTTGGAATTCACCATGTGTTTCTTTGGGACACTCCAAGCAAAACCATAGTCAGTGCTTCCATCTGAAGGTGCCAACACTGTGACCCCCGTAACTGGGGGTCAGTAAGTCAGCCAGAATCATGGAGTCAACAACCGAGGATAAAGAACCAGAGAACTGAGAAGTTGGCTACCATGGACTGTCCTCTCTATTTTCAGTGAAAATGCACGACCAGCATAATCTTGTATGCAGCCCTTAGGATTATTATACCATAAGGTAGTAGTTTCAGGCACGGCCTTTTGGAGTCAGACCTCCGCCATACACTATGTGTGTGCTGTTGGGAAAATTACTAACTGTTTTTGAACATTATACTCACATTTGTTTGTTTGTTTGTTTGTTTTTAAAGATTTTATTTATTTTGATAGAGATAGGAGGAAAGAGAGAGAGAGAGCACGAACAGGGTGAGGGGCAGGGGAGAAGCAGGCTCTCCGCTGAGCAAGGAGCCCGATGAGGGGGGCTCAATCCCAGGATGCCGGGATCGTGACCTGAGCCGAGGTCAAATGCTTAACTGACTAAGCCACCCAGGCATCCGTATCCTCACATTTGTAAAAAGAAAGAAAATAACAGTACTCATCTCATGAAGCCGTTGTGAGATTAAGTGAGGGAATACATTATTGATACACTTGGGTGTCTGTGGTACTTCGTACATAACGTGTGCCATCAATCGTTATTATTGCTTTCACCCCTGAGAACCTTCTTTTAGTTGTAGTTGTAAGTACACCTTGACATGATAGAAATCCTCGCTTTCTACAACCCAAATTTACCTAAGAATCACTCAAATTTGAGCTAAAACCTGTACCTTTGAGACAGCAGGATAGGATACAGACATAACCCCTATTTTCGCAAAACAAGGCATACTAAAGCATAAAAATGCTTCAAGTTCTTTTGTTAAGATGATCATTTCATTCCCAAAAATACGTTTCCTTCAGGTCGAGGAAAGATATTTCTTTCGTTTAGAAAAAGCGTATAAGCAGTAATATTTTCATGTAGCAAAACAGTCATTTTAGGAATCACATCGCTAGAAATCACTGTGAATTTTAATTTTTCTAGGATTCTGTACTGCTAATTATCTTCTGATTTTATTTTCTGTGCTCAAGTTAAAAATCATCAAAATCTTATGTAATACAAAAATAGAATTGCTACAACCAACACAGCTCTGAAAAATTACCAAGAAATTACTTCTGTGAAGAAAAGCATGCTATTAAACTGATTCATAGCTCGCAGTGTTGGACATTCTGCATAGAGGCTGCTCATATAATTTATAAGCCTAGAAAAGCTGCTCTCACTTCAGTCTCATTCTGTTCTTGGCACCACTATGGGAAGTGATACAAAACAGCAGTACTGCAAAGAAGGAATTAATTCATGATTTGTTGACATCAGAGAGACAAGAGACAAGAAAAAAAAAAAAAAAAAAAAAAGAAATGAATGAGGTGGAACATACCTACACATATACACAAATCACAAGATATTTTAGACTTTAACTAAAATCAAGCCACTGCATGAAATATGCTACTACTAAAAATGTGGAAGAAGATAGAAATTTATTTTTGCTTTAAGGAGAGCCAAGTTGGAACAACTGGGGCACATATAAAATAGAATCAGAATATACATCTTTTTCTTTAAAAATTTTGTTATTCTATTTGAGACAGAGAAAGAGACAGAGACAGAGAGCATGTGAGTGGGGGAAGGGGCAGACAGAGAGAAGCAGACTCCAGCTGAGGGCAGGACCCCTCCCCCCACCAATGCCCCCACAATGTGGGTCTCTATCTCAGGAACCTGAAATCCTGACCTGAGTTGAAACCAAGAGTCAGATGCTCAACCGAATGAGCCACCCAGGTGCCCCTATAATTCTTAATTAAAAAGAGCAGAGGGGAAACAAACAAACAAAAAATAAAAAATCGGGCGCCTAGATGGCTCAGTGGGTTGGTTAAGCCTCTGCCTTCGGCTCAGATCATGATCTCAGGGTCCTCTGGTCGAGTTCCGCATCGGGGTCTCTGCTCAGTGGGGAGCCTGCTTCCCCCTCTCTCTGTACCTGCCTCTCTGCCTACTTGTGATGTCTCTCTGTGTGTCAAATAAATAAATAAAATCTTTAAAAAAATAAATAAAAATAAAAAATACTTATTCAGGAGTAAGACAAACATTTGGCTGCAATATTAAAGAAGGATTTTTTATATTAAAAAGAAAACACTCATTAGAAAATAATGTAAATGGCACACGATTTTAGTTTGGAGTGATGGAAATTTTTGGAACTAGACAGAGGTGGGAGTTACACAACATTGAAAATGTACTAAACACCACTGAAGCATTCACTTGAATGTGCTGGCTTTATGTTATGTGAATTTCACCTCACTACCTTTTTTTTTTTTTTTTTTTTAAGTAATGTAAGACTGTAGAGTATAACTTTGGCATCCTAACTGAGATAACATGCCATAGGACCTAGATGGTGGTGGAGGGGTAGGGATGTATATTCATGGTACCAGTTGGGCCCAACAGTGAGAACCTTCAGGAAAGTACAGAGTAGGACAATTCACTTCTTTTGTCCTTACAGAGTCCTGGCCCATCTTTCTCTCTCACTGCGTGGTCCTTCTTTTGGCCTTTCTGGTCTCCTTTTCAATACCATGTCCAGCCCTGTCTATCCTCTCCACAAGTGCTTCATAGACCTACATCACTCCCAGTCATTAATTTGTTCTTCCCACGTCTTTCCACTTAAAACTAATTCATGATAAAGAGTGAGTGTTTTTGAGCTTTATCATATAATAGATTAGGACTTCATTAATTGAAATAGTTGTTCCAGTAATTTGTTATCAAGTGATGTGTTACTTGTGAATGGCAGGCTGATTCTTATTGTAGCATATTTTTATTGACCAAGCACTTGTAATACAGTGGGCTGGGCACTATTATAAGTCCTAGCTAAATACTAATTTACTTAGTTCCTTCCTACCCACAGTTCTCTTCTTTAATCTTTGTCTCTTTCCTTCAAACCTATCTCTTCCAACTCCAGGAACCTAAGACGTGCCTGAAGACAAGAGCTCAGACACATTTGACACTTGTTTCTTAAATGTTTACAATCTCCGGCTCAAACGAGCATCACACTTAGGATATGGTAAATCTTCCGGTTGCCTAGTATTACTGTGTTCTGGGTAAAAGAGATTTCATAACAGTAGTAGGTGGTCAATATTTGAAGCAAACTTATAAAAGCCCTTATAAAGTTTTCCTTGGGTATTAGAGGTTTTAAAATTTTTTTTAAATTGTGGTTAAATATATGTATCTTAACATTTATCATCTTAACACTTTTTAACTTTTACCATCTTCATGATTTTTAATAATTTAGTGTTACGTATTCACATTGTTAGGCAACCAATCTCTAGAACTTTTTCATCTTTCAGAAATGAAATGTTATACCCATTAAACACCAACTCCCTACTGTAAATATATTTAAAAAGTTAAATACATAACAAGATGGCACCCCAAAATAGGCTATATTAATGTCATCTTAAAAACATGAAGTAGAGTGGTGCCTGGGTGGCTTAGTCAGTTAAGCGTCTGCCTTTGGCTCAGGGCATGATCCCAGGGTCGTGGGATGGAGACCTGCAGCAGGCTCCTTTCTCAGCAGGGAGCCTGCTTCTCCCTCTCCCACTCCCCTGCTTGTGTTCTGTCTCTCTCTCGATCTCTGTCAAATAAATAAATAAAATCTTAAAAAAAAAAAAAAGGAAACAGACTCTTTACTCCCCCGCTCCCCCCAAAAAAAACAACATGAAGTAGAGTGGGGTTTGCAGCATTAATTTCCATTTACCATATCCAGCTGGCGGAAACTTTGCAGGACCTCCATTTACCAGTTTCACAAATTAGATCTGCTTTGCTGCAGATAATATACGCAATTAGAGGCCTTCTTTGTACATCGGGTCTTTCACTGAATGTCCAAAATTTCCACTGAGGCGGTGGAGAAAGTTCTCCAGCACAGAGCAGCATTTCGGAAGGAAGAATTAGTGCAAGGGAAGGCAGATACTCCAACAAATAGATAACATCACACACGTCATACTTGTGAGTCATTTGAACAACACAGTCCGTGAGAAGCATAAGTTACTCTACCTTGATATTCTATTGCTGTGACCACTTGATGGTCTTTTGGGGCAGAGAATCCATAGGCCTTATGATCTGAAAGATTAAAACAGATAGAATAATTAAAATAGCACCAAAGACCACTTGCAAATGTTTGAATGGAATGCAACATTAAGGAAAACTGGCCTAAAGTTTGCTGACTGTTTCACACATGCATAACCCATAAGTTTTAAAGTATCAAAATAAGAAAAACCAAGTCAAACCCTCTATGTCTCTTCCATTTTCTGTATTGTGGTTTTCTGCCCTCCTTTCCCAAAGCAAAACCCATGGATCTCTCAGGGCCCCAGGACAGACAACACAATCTGACAAGCCTGACTGTGAAAGGCTTTTTTTTTTTTTTAAGATATATTTATTTGCTTTAGAGAAAGTATGAGCAGAGGGAGGGGCAGAGGGAGAGGCAGAGAAGCAGACTCCCCGCTGAGTGCAGAGCCTGAGTCTGGGCTAGATACCAGGACCCCGAGATCATGACCTGAGCTGAAGCCAAGAGTCCAACAATGTGCAATGGACTGAGCCCCTCAGGAGCCCCAGGTGGCTTTGTCCTTAATTTAGCCCAGTATGCGCTAGCACTGATCTAATGAAGATGGGATATGGTGAGAAATTGGTGGTTATAATGAAGGCTAAGGACTGGCTCTGAAGCACAATGGGAAGATGGAAGCTGGGCGGTGGTAACTGGAGAAGTTGCACGTCATGGTAATCTCAGCAGGGAGGCTGTAGTTGAGGTTCCTCCATCTTGACACTATTAACAGTTGGAACCAGCTCATTCTTTGTTGTGGGGGGCTGTCCGGGGTATGGCAGGACGTTTTGTTGTATCCCTTGCTTCCGCCCACTACGTGCGCATAGAACCTCCATCTCCCCTATGGCAAACCCAAGTCATGACAACCAAAAATGTTTCCAGACCTTCCCAAACGCCCCCAGGGGGTGGGGGTGGGGAAATCACACTTGGTGGAAAACCACTGCTTTATACTTAACAGTGAGGCTGCTTTGAAGAACCAGGAATAGAAATAAAGAGACTAAAGAAGGACCAAAAAACCATGAGTTCAAGGACTTCAAAAAAAGTTCCTGCGAGATCAGAAATTCTTGGGTATAAAATAATATATTACACTTCTGGGAAGGAGAGAAAAGTGTTTCACATAGCACACCATCTTTGATTTATTCATCTGTAGGGACACTGACATGTAAATTATGACACTGTGCTAAGACTTCATTGGTCCTTAGGAATACATGCTATTTGGGATAACTTTTCTTCTCTTTTTCTCTCCCTTAGAAGCCTGGACAGCAAATATAGTTGTGAATGAAATGAAAGCTCTTAGAAACCTAAAGGCCTTAAGTGTCTAGTTCTCCCGTCTAACACTGTTCAACTATTCAGGTTATATATCTCTAAATTGCAAACCTATTCACTAGACAAATCAGCAAAGCTGGTGTCTATTGGGAAGAATGTAGAACTGGGCTGATTGCTTTTATTGACAACTGTAAATCTGTGCATCTAAAGAAGGGACCTACGTGGCCCAGTCTTAGAGAGATGTCAGGTCATCAAAGAGTGATTTCAAAATACAACTTTTGCTTGTGTATTAAAAAAAAAAATTATGAATGGGTCCAAGCCAACTTTTTAAGTATCCCCCTTTTCCCTTTTCCATATACTCTGCCACATACCAGACTATGTCCCATAATCCTCTGAACCCCACCCTAACCCCATATGCCTTTCTTTTCCAGTTCCTCCTCTCCTTCCCCAGTTTTATTTTGTAGAGCGTAGAGAGGTCCAGATCTTCAGAGAGCCAGAGGGAGGGAAGACACTAAGCTCGCCAAGCCAGGAAAGCCAGGACCTCCTGCGTTCATTCTGTGTCACACCTACATTTAAATGGCATGATCGCGGAACGTTCATCTGATGATTCCGATTCCAAATCATTATCCTGTGAAACTTTGAAAGCACACTTTGAAAAAAGCCTCTTTTCTCCTTTAGCAATGTGTAAATTAGTGCCCTCAGAGAAGTTCTGATTGTGACAGGCATTTCTCGTGATTTTTGAACTCTTTTCGTTGATTTTTTTAGACAGAACAATGAAGACTCATATTCCCTAGAAACCAGTTGAGGGGAAAATCTGGGCAAAATAGAAAAAGATAATCTTTGTTCCCTCCACATCATCATATCTTTGAACTTTTCAAACCCTGCACTACCTACTGAGAGTGTTTATTTTCCTCGGCCGGCTTGGGTCGTCTTTCATTTGAGGCGAATGTTAGTCCAATCTGACATTGGAGGATTTAGGACTGGGTCCAAATATTTTCCCCTTTTCTCAGTTCCAGTTTCTTACTTGCTAAAACACCCTTAAAGAAAAACTTCTTAAATTTTCAAAAATCACTTTAAAAGTTCTATGTAAGAAACGGCTGTTAACTCAGGGATTTTACTAATTTCTTCAGAACTTTCATATGTATATGTTTGAATAGAAAAAAAAAAATGTCCCAAACACCAAAAAAGAGAGGATTCGCTGAATTGACAAAACTATGAACGCAAAGCAATTATAAAGAGGATTGGTTTTAGTAAATTAATAAATAGATACTATTTCTTGGTACCTGAATATTTATTTCTGTGATTTTAAGTGTTTTCTAGCTATGCTGCTTCCTCTGGTTCTATTTACTTCAAGGTTTGCTTTTTAATCAAGTAAAACCACTTACAATGTGTGGTCACCTATGATGAACTTACTTAAACAGAAAGTTCTGAATCTTAAAAAAAATTATTATACATTATAAGATTTCTTTCTTGTTTTTAGCCTTTCTGGTCTTGGAATTCAGTTGTATGTGTGTGTGTATTTTTTTAACTTGAACCCAATGACTTTATGAAAACAAAATGTTGGATTTTATACCAACATTTCACTAGCAGATGTTGGGAAGAGTCTCTGCTGGCTGCTTTCTTGACTGATTTTTATTTTTTGTTCACCTTTCCAGAGTGAGTTAAAAAAGAAAACAAACAAAAAATCATCATGGAGGTCTGCTAGTTGAGGTCAACAATTGTTTTAAAGTTAGCTACAAAACATCTTTAATAGTTTTGGATGTGTTCCAAAATCATGGGCAGAAGTTCACAAAATGAGGTTAAGAGATGATTATTTCCATAACTGCTAACAACTCCAAGTCAAGTAATCCCTAACCAAACAAAATCTTTTGTGTTTCTTTACTTTCAACTCCAAGAATAAAATTTTTTATGTTGTCTATCAATCATCTTAAAATACTCTCGTGTGACTAAGGATCATTTAGTATGACTAAGAATAAATATTTATATTTATACCACAATTTTTAAATCTACTATAAGAGTAGTATTTAAAGTAACACTTTTAATTGGAAACATGATGAGGGAAAACTGATGTGTTACAGAGGAGCACATTACAGAGTACCATGATAAAAGCAAGTTATAAAAAACATGGATATGAGTTATTTTTTAAGTTTTCAAAAATGAAAATTAATAGCCATGTGGTTTTGACCATCACTAATAATTATTGTATTAACAAATATAGAAAAGATGCACAGGGCTAGTAGTAACAGATAAAATAATATTACCCAGTATTTATTTATTTATTTTTAAAGGAGACTTTTTATTTTTATTTATTTTTACATTTTTCTAAAAGGAAGCTTTTTTATATTTGCATTTTTTAAATTTAAATTCAATTAATTAACCTACAATGTACTAGTAGTTTCTGATGTAGAGTACTTTCAGTATTTAGTATGGATAAATATTTATAGGGTAAAATGTATCACAATGAAGTAGGAATCAGGAGTTAGGTTAGTATACTCATCTATCTCACTATGATTCGACCATAGTAGGTCTAGAGAATAGGGAGAGGGGGAGAGGATAGAGGGAAGGAGAGAGAAGGAGATAGGAGGAATGGAGGGGGAAGGAGAGGGAGAAGAAGACAGAAAGAAACAGAGACCTGTCCTTCTAGCCTCTCCCACTGGACATTCTGGACCTTCTTTTTTTTTTTTTTTAAGATTTATTTCTTTATTTGAGAGAGAGAGAGAGAGAGAGAGCGTATGTGAGCAGTGGGAGAGGGAGAGAAGCAGACTCCCCGCTGAGCGCAGCACAGGGCTAGATCCCACAAACCTGGGATCATGATCTGAGTCAAAACCAAGAGTCAGCTGCCAAACCAACTGAGCCATCCAGGCAATCCTTCAGGCCCTTTCAATGAGAGAAAGGGAAACCATACCGAAATGCAAGGAAAAATAAAGGATGTGCTTGGCTTTGGAGCTACCCGTTGCTGGTGTTCTGGTGAGTTAATGATGACCTAAAGAATTAAAGAGTGATTTTGACTATGAATAAATTTTCCCCTTAAGAACCTAGCATCTAAGTAAGATGTGACTCCTCTGTGTTAAAATCCTCACTGGACAGGTGTGATGACTGGGAGAGGTCCTTGCTCAGGGTCACAACGCTAGAATGCAGAGAAGCAAAGATGCACATTTACATCTAGTTACTCTGGTTTCACAGACCTTCCCCCCTCCCCCCAATTCTCAGATTGGCACAAGGCATTGCAGAGAAAGACATACCAAACACGACTCTGTCAGACGCTCTGAAGATGGCTTCACACCCTTTTCAATCTTTAGGGTAAAGCTATTGTGTAGAGAGTATATAATGAATTGTCATTTTAAGAGAAAACTGTTAATGGGCAAATATTTATGGAGACTGGACAAGTAATTTGAATAACACTTGTATATTTATTAAATATAAAATATAAAAATATATACATATATTTATATATAAATATATAAATATATTTATAGTCATTAAATATAAAATATAAAAAAATTTTTAAAAATGGTATGTCTCCTCCTCTTTTCTGTTTTTTTTTTAAGTCATTTGAGTTCTAAAAGAACAGTATTTCAGAATTGCATCCACAGTTGTTTTCATATAAGTTATATGCTTTTGTAAATTTAGGAAAACTTTCAAGGCGTTCTGTTACCCAAACAGCTGAATGATTAAATTTGGGAGGTGATATTAGATAGAAATGAAATAAGGGAACTAAATTCTTACAGTAAAATAAATTCTCAAAAAAATTTTTAAAGTGTTGTTCAAGCACATCTTCGAATTTAACAGTGTCCTGTGGTATCAGAAAGCCATTAACAGCTGAATTTCTCACCAGGTACTCCCCACGAGGACATGAAACAAGCAATTTTAGGATTCTGAGATCTTTCTTTAATATTCCCCAAGTGACAATCTCAGCCACACACAATTTGTTCACCACTGGCGTTAACTATAGATTTTAGATAGACGACAATAGTCAACTCAAATCGAGTAGATTCTCAAGACAGGATGCAGGAATGTCATCTTCCAAAACTGATGCTAACAAAAATCACATACTCAATGGAAGACAGGGATGGTGACCATTGGATGTTCTGACTGGTTCTCCCTAAGATTAAGATGCCGAGAAGCAATGGCCCCAAAACTTTATTAGTGTAAAACGAAATCAGTACTAAAGTAGTCAGATGTCAAAATAGACACATGGCGTTAAGGTAAAGAATACTAAAATGAAAAACGTAAAGATAATAAACCTGAGTGTCTCTCGTCACTAATTGACTCATGTGGTCTGGACTGTGTCTTGGCACATCCTTTTTTTTTTTTTTTTTTTTAAGAATTTTTATTTGTTTATTTGACAGAGAGAGGGAGATCACAAGCAGGCAGAGAGACTGGTAGAGAGGGGGAAGCAGGATCTCCGCTGAGCAGAGAGCCCGATGTGGGCCTCAATCCTAGGACCCTGAGATCATGACCTGAGCCGAAGGCAGAGGCTTAACCCACTGAGCCACCCAGGTGCCCCGGCACATCCTTTTACTACAGATGGCACATCAGGCTTTGATAGCTCAATGACATTTTAATTTAAGATTATTCCCTGCCTTTTAATCTGACATTGCTGAGACTAACTCCTAAATCTCAGTATGGTTTTTCAAGATAGAAAGTCCAGAACCATCGCCAGTATTTGACAATTATATTTCTCAGTAGAAATGAACATACCAGTATAATTGTCAAATAAATAATTTTTTTTTAAGATTTTACTTATATGACAGACAGAGATCACAAGTAGGCAGAGAGGCAGGCAGAGAGAAAGAGGGGGGAAGTAGGATCCCCGTTGAGCAGGGAGTCTGATGTGGGGCCCGATCCCAGGACCCTGAGATCATGACCTGAGCTGAAGGCAGAGGCTTTAACCCACTGAGCCACCCAGGTGCCCCTCAAATAAATAATTTTTGAGAGCAGGTATTAAAGATCATTTCTCCAGAGTTCTGATAAGCTCTGGACAGAGAGTTCAAAGCGGGTTTCTGAATCTGGGCTCTGAATCCTGGTTCTGAATCACTAAGGTAGGCAAGTCTGGGAATCCCTGCGCAAAACATCCTGACAGCTGATACTCACAGCTGTGTGTTTCAGGGATAGGGAAATGGTGATTTTGCAGTCATCTGATACGTATAAATCCACTTAAGTAACATATGTCAGTAGAACTCTACCATATACCAAGCTCTTTCCACACTGAGCCTACACAGATGTTTGTTTTAAGCTCTTGGTACCTCCAGTGTCTTATTTCTCTGCTTTACTGAATGAATTTGGGGAACCACTTTGATGCATCCCATGTTTTCATTTTTGAAAGCGCAAACATGCAGTAATGGATACAAATTGAGTTTTACAGGGATCAGCACAAAATGTCAAACATATTCTCTAATATTCCTAACCCGTCAAATTTATAACCTGCAAATGAAGTTATCTTTGCATATCTCAGAGGAATATGGAGCACTGCTAATGTCTTAAATCTTTTTTTGAATCAGAAGATTTATAAAATGTAATGAATAAACACATAAAGGAAGGAGGACTGACTGTGAATTTAATGAGGCATAAGTTTTGGGACTCTCCCTTGCATGAGCACCTCCAGAGGCCCTGGTGGTGAAGGGGGAGGGCCTAGCAATGGGTGCACATTTTGTAAAACTTGCAAGAATAAGGGGCGCCTGGGTGGCTCATTCAGTTAAGCATCCAATGCTTGATTTCAGCTCGGGTCATGATCTCAGGGTTGTGAGATCAAGCCCCGCATCGGGCTCTGCATTTGGCATGAGTATACTTGAGATTCTCTCTCTCTGCCCCTCCCCAACCCAGCATGCCTGCACACTCTCCCTCTCTAAAAAAAACAAAAAACAAAAAATTTTCAAGATCAGATTTTTTGGGATACAATTTTTCTTTTCCTTTTTTAAAATTTTTTATTTTAAAGATTTTATTTATTTGACACAGACAGAAAGAGATCACAAGTAGGCAGAGAGGGAGGCAGAGAGAGAGGGGGAAGCAGGCTCCCTGCTGAGCAGAGAGCCCAATGTAGGGCTCTTTCCGAGCACCCTGAGATCATGACCTGAGCTGAAGGCAGACGCCCAACCCACTGGGCCAACCAGGCATCCCAAGATACAATTTTTCTTAGTGGGGGCTCTAATTATCTTTGCACAAAATGATGGGCTTCTTCTTATTAACGAGTTTATTTAGCTTTCTGGACTTGACCACTTATAGTAAAGAAAGTGATCTCCAGAGTTCACTGCCTAATAGTTCAACCTTCAAAATACTAAGGATTTTATATGACCAACAACTTAGCACTTCCCTCCCTCTTAAGCTTCTCTCTTAAAATATGGCGGTTTTATGAATTTATTTTTTCAACTCTCCTGCTGGAGGATGGTTCATAAAAGCTTTCGCCCTTCCAGTTCATACATATGTTATTAATTAAATTCTATTACCATAAATGGTTCCAGAAGATATTTGAAACCTAAGGGAAACCCTCCCAGCTTATTGTTGCTTCACGTTTCCTTTGATTAGTCTTCAGGAAGCCAAAGGAACAAGAACGATTTATTTTGAAATGCCGACCATAGAAACAATAGTTTGGCAGTGCTTAGCTGTCATATTTTACAACTGTCAGGTAAGACTCCTCAGAATTAATTACCCTGATTTCTCAGGTGCTTTACAAGCAGGAACTATAATTTCCCCTCTCTTTCCATAAAGACAGTTTCTTGACTCACTCTTCTTATTTCAAAACTGGTTCTACACATTCAACACCAAAACCAACTCGTCAGGGTCAATCACCTAGACCAGTAAAAGAAATGGTTTAATGAAAATCTGTGTTATGGGTTGAATGTTTGTGTTCCTCCCCCCAAATCCGTGTGTTGGAATCCTAATGGCCAGTATGTTGAGATTAGGAGGTGGGGACCTTTGGGAGATGATTAGGTAGGTCATGGATGGAGCCTTCAAGAATGGGAATATCGCTCTTATGAAAGAGACTCCATAGATCCCCATCTCAGCCACCCGAGGACACAACAAGAGAGTGGTGGCTTGTAAGCAGGAAGCAGGCTCTCACCAGACACAGAATCTGCTAGCACCTTGTCTTGGAATTTCTAGCCTCTAGCCTCCAGAACTGCGAGAAATAGATACTTATTTCTGAGCCACCTGGCCTATGGTATTTTCGCTCTAGCAAACTAAGACAATCTGCCTACATTCCAATCTGAGCTGCATCCTGAGCAGGTCAGGGAATGAGCACGTGCCAGGAGAGACCCAATTTTTGAAACTTTTTCAGACACAGCATTTACAAAATGGACAAAGATAATTGTGTCCAAATATGGTGTCTAAAAGTGTAACTGGCACCAAAAAACCAAGTGAAATTGTTGTCAGATGTCCCAGGTAGCATGAGAAGGACTGCATTGGTCACAAAATCCACCAGATACTTTGAAATGCTGTAGAGGTAACCCTAGCACATCCTACTTTGCTGAGGTGGTGTCAGACCTGGCTTCTCAGCCAATGGGAGAAAGCACTCAACAGCATTGCACCACCACCAGCAGCACCATTTTCAACAGCTTGGCTTTTTGATTAAATATCTGAAATCAAACAAAAAGCAACATGAAAGTCCAGATGGGTGAAGAAAGGGTTATCTCTTATAAAGGTGGCCCAAGGCTTCATCACAGCTGGGGACAGAATCATTCCTTGTCTTCAGCAAGTCACAGCTGATAGAGATGAAAGGACACCCCCTAGCTTTGAATATCCGGTGTGGGTGCTGTGAATTAGTGGTCACATCACCTGGGGCAAGCTACAGCCTTAGCCTTCCAAACCTCAGTTTCCACTGAAGTAAAATGAACCTACCAGCGCCTTCCCTAATGGGTTACAAGATTAAATAAAGCATGTAATTGCTTGGCCTACTTCCTGGCATGCAGTAGATTCTCTACAAATACTCGCCTCTCAGCTCTCAGCTCTCCCCTCTCACCTGACAGTGCTTTTTATCCAATGGGACGATGCAAGCGTAGTGTTTTACAAATGATTCCGCAATAATCATGTATTCGGATGGATAGCAAACATAGAGAATGCGTTGCCAGGGTTCTGTATTTTTCTCCTTTCTTTAAATGATTAACATGATGTCTTCATTACAGTGGCTGCTCAGAGTGGCAAGTCCTGGGTTTAAATTCGACCTCTGCTGTATCTTTGCTGTGACACATTAGGGTCAGCTACAGACTCTTTGGGCTCTGCCTCGTCATCTGTAAAACACGATAAACGATGGTGACGCCTTCCCTAACTACTTTTATTGACACAATTCACCACGCCCTTCACCCTGAGAGCACCTTCTACACTGAGCATCCAGGACCGCACACTTCCTAGCTTTCCTTCCCACAGGTCTGACCTTGGTCACCTCCTCTTCTCTGCCTAGGCTTCCTCCATTAATGCGGTCATCCAGACTCACGACATTGAACACCCCCAGATACTAACAATTCCCCAATATATATCTCTGGTCGAGGCGTCTCTGTTGAACTCTGGACTCAGATTCAAATGCCTATTTAACTCTGTCACTTAAAGGTTTAACAGACATTTCAAACACTATGTCCAAACCTCATCTTTCTTTCTGTATCTGCCCCACTTACCCCAACTCAGATGATGGCAACTCTGTTCTTTCAGTGGTTCCGGCCAAAAAGTTTGCACTTATCCTTAATGATTCCAGTTACCATTGCCTGTATCCAATTCATCAGCAAATCCTATTAGCTCTACCTTCAAAATGCATCCAGAACTATCTCTTACTATGTCCACTGCCACCACTTGGAGCGCCATCATCTCTGCCTGGATCCTTGCAACAGATTCCTGCCTGGCCTTCTACTCTACCCTGTCCCTCTAAAATCTAATTTCAATGCATTCTAGAGAGATCCATTAAAATACTAAATTGGATCATGGCACTTTTGTTCAAAACCTTCGATCAGTTATCCATTTTCCCCAATGTAGACACCTTTACATTGGCCTGGAAGTCGTATGCAATCTGGCCTTGCTTCCTTTCCACCTCCTTTCCTCAATTCCTCCCTCTCTCTGGTCCAGGGACACTGGCCTCCTTGCTTATCCTCAAAATAGGTCAAGCTTGACTGTTCCTTCTGCCTGAAAGACTCTTCCTTCAGATGTCTATGAACTCTCTTACTTCTTCAAGTTTTTGCTCAGAGGACAGATACCTCCTTAATGAAGTCTCCTCTGGCCACCCTCTTCCATATTGCAACCCTACCTCCATCTGAACTTTTTCCTTCCCAACTCCCTGATTTCCTTAATCCTGATTTTTCTTTTTTCCATAGAACCCATCACCTTCTAACACACTATATGATGTACTTATGCACTGAATGCAGGGAGCTTTATTTTCTTATCTATACCCCCAGGGCCAAGAATTACTTGATTTGTAGTAGATAATAGCAACTATTTGCCAAATGAATGGAAACAAAGTTTAATTATGGAGAAAATGGAAACAGAATATAAAGAGCTATGCTTAATTTTTTGAATTAAGGGACGAGTTGCACAAAATTAATCAGTGAAAGATTCTTAAGCAGCTAATTTTGAAGTCAAAAACACTTCATCACAACATCACTGTGCAGAATTAATTTTCATATTGTGCTGCAGCAAAAAAGTACATAGTAGTAGCAGAATGTAGTATGTGGAAGAGTTACCTAAAATGTGATTTTAAAGCCATAATCATTGTTCCTATTTTTTAAAATATCCATTTTAAAAATTCTAATTTTAATAACACAAGGTGAGAAGTTTGTTTTTTTTTTAAAGATTTTATTTGTTTATTTGACAGAGACACAGCACGAGAGGGAACACAAGTGGGGGTGGGGGGCGGTGGGAGAGGGAGAAGCAGGCTTCCTGCCGAGCAGGGAGCACGATGAAGGGCTCCATCCCAGGACCCTGGGATCATGACCTGAGTCAAAGGCAGCCACTTAACAACTGAACCACTCAGCACCCCACGGTGAGTGGTTTTATTTTTTAAAGTAAAACTACTTGTTTTAAAAGTTTTCTTATATAATTTAAAATAGCGTTGTGGTTAATTTTGTGTCCTCTTGGATGGGCCAGAATGTCCCGATATGGGGTCAAACATTATTCTGGATGTTCCTGTGAAGGTGTTTTTGGATGAAGTTAACCTTTAAGCGGCTAGACTTTGAGTAAAGCAGATTGCCCTTCATTACATGGGTGGGCTTCATCCCATAAGGCAAAGGACTGAAAAGAACAAGAGAATGACCTCCCCTGAGCAAGAGGGAAATCTGTCCGCAGACAGCCATTGGCCTTGAACTACAGCACTGACTCTTCCTGGGTTTCCAACCTGCTGGCCCACACTGCAGATTTTGGACTTGCTCACCTCTCTGATCCCATGAGCCAAGTCCTCAAAATAAGTCTTTTTATTTAAAGCCACTCCCTATTGGTTCTGTTTCTCTGGAGAACTCCAATACAAGCATCATATTGAATTACAGTAATAAATTAATTTGGGAGTGTCTAATACAAGGGTGCTTGGTATCTTAGGAGTTCTTTTTGGAGGTTCAGCAATACACTGTCATTTTTTAAAATGCTCACAGTCATTTATATCCCAAGAATAGGGACCTAGAACAACCTTGTGTAGTCAGTCGCTCCCTTTTAAACCTTAACAAACACCCTCTTCTGAGCCACGACTATATCCTCAAGGACAACGGATAGTCTTCCTTATCGTTTTCACACAGCCTTCACTTGGAGAGGAGGTGTGCACAGGAGTGAAGGCTCCGTCTCCTCTCCATTAAAACTCTATCCAATCTTTAAGGCCTCTCCTAAGTCTCACCACTTCTAGAAAGTTCTCTTGTCAGAGCACCAGGGCAAGGGCTCCTTGCTCAGTAGGGAGCCTACTTCTCCCTCTTCTTCTTGTCCTCCTGCTTGTCCTCACTCTCTCTTCTCTCTCGCAGTCAAATAAATAAATAGATAACGACTTAAAAAAAAAAAGTTCTCCTGTCAAAACTCTAAGTAACAGCTTGACAAAATCCACTTTGATAATATTAAATAGCCTTCTATGATTTGTCACATCTGATAGTTTTGGGGACAACATCCTCTCCCAGTTCTCATCTCTGATGCTCCTTTCCTGTCTCCTCTCCCTGAGACTGGCCTCTGACTTTTAGTGTTTTATAGAAAGATGAGGGTTCCATGGCCATAAAGGTTTGGGAAACATCCAGTTAGTAAGTGAAGCGGGGGTGCTTGACTGGCTCAGTCGGTAGAACATGTAACTTTTTTTTTTTTTAAGATTTTATTTATTTATTTGACTGAGAGAGAGAGAGGGACAGAGTACAAGCAGGGAAAGTAGCAAGCAGAAAGAGAGGGAGAAGCAGACTTCATCATCAGGCAGGGAGCCTGATGCTGGGCTCCATCCCAGGAAGCGAGATCATGACCTGAACCAAAGGCAGATGCTTAATCAACTGAGCCACCCAGGTGCCCCAGAACAGGCAACTCTTGATCTCGAGGTTGTAAGTTTGAGTCCCATGTTGGGTGTAGATATTACTTAAAAATAAAATCCTTGGAAAACAAAGAGTTAAAATTCTCTAATATAGGGGTTACTAGAGCCTTTGGCATGCTAAGGAGCACTGTCACTCTCCAAGGGGAACTATAACTTAGAGCATGAACAGTGGAGTAGAGTTAGAGAGGATAAAGCCCAAGGGAAACTTCTGTAGAAGACTGAGAAGCGGTAATCAGAGAAACTAGGGCAGAATGATGTCATGGAAGTCAGGGGTGGGCAGACTTTCAAGGAGGGAGCGTCAACAATACTGGATGTTCCAGAGAGGTCAAGTAAGGTTTTAACTGAAATAAGCTGTGAATTTAGAGGCTAGTAAATCACTGGTGATACAATGATAGCAGTTCAGTGGCATGGGAAGGGAGCACTCTGCAGTGGGCTGAGTGGTCATTACAAAAACGGAGATAAATACAGATCACCGATTCAAGAACTTCATTACAGGATCATGGTGAGCTCTTTCCCATGGCAATTGTAGAGGCTTGAACATGTTTGCAGCCCATGATTGGGAGCTGGCAATGAAGATAAGTGAACATGGAACAGAGGACCCAAGGAGACTGGAGGAGTACACCACACCATCCTGAGCACGGGGAAGAAACTAGCTTTCGGGGGCAGAGGGAAATTTTGGTTCAGGAGGGAAATTGCTAAAGATGGACACGAATGTGCACAAGTATCAATTCATCTGCTTCTCTCCTTCATGAGGTACCTTCTCACAATATAATCTGGTTATTTATTTATTTTTAAGATTTTATTTATTTATTTGAGAGAGACAGAGAGAGGCAGAGGAAGAAACAGACTCCCCACTGAGCAAGGAGTCTGATGTGGGGCTCGGTCCCAGGACCCTGGGATCATGACCTGAGCCAAAGGCAGACGCTTAACTGACTGAGCCACCCAAGCGCCCCACAACCTGATCATACTGAGCTTCCTTCAGAGGCTTCCCCCTTGCCTTCAGGATGAATGCCAAATTCCTTCAAATAGCCTTTCAGAACTGGCTTGTCTTTCCAGCCTCCCCCTCAATCACTGACCCCCACAGACTCTGTGTTCAAGTCCTCCCCCACCCCCAGAGGGCTCCCACTGCTCTTTGAACACCACAGGTCTTTCCATCCTCCACTGTTCCTGGAATCCCCTCCTTCCAACCCTCACCTGACAAATGGGGAACTTCCATAGATAATCCAGTGCCCCTCAAACATCATGAAAGACAAAGCCTTCCCCAGTCCCTTCTATCCTTCTGTACATAGACCTTCTCTATCTGACACAGCACGTTTTAGAAGCCTTTATTATTTTTTATTACAAACTATCTTTGACATATCTGTGTCTTCCATTGAATAGCATTAGAAACATGACACTGTTAGGAATTGTGTGACACATTTGTACCTACATCATGCTTCACACACAATTAGAGATAATTAAATGTCTTTTCCAAACAAAACTGAACAGGTCTTGTCTTTAAATACGATGTATAAACTTTTTTAGTATATTTTATAAATACTATAAACTATATTTACATAGAGCATGAAATATATTTTAAAGATGGAAAAAAAAGATGGTATAAACTACATATCTTTGTAATTTAGCACACTGCTTAGCACACTAGACCCACAAATACTAGGTGAACTAAAATACAATACTAGGCTTTAGTGATACTTTAATAACTCTTTGATAATATTAAAGTTTATAGCGTCTTTGCATGAAAATCTAAAAGTAACTTTAACATTGCAGGACTCTAAACTACCCTCACTCTAACTACACATAAAAGGAAAAAAACGACATATTTGAGTGAAACATGGGTGCATATGAACAGTTATTCTTCAGTGCACTCTATAGAGTCATTATTTTAATATTTTTCTCCCATTTAATTTTTTCTCTTGTATCAGCTAAAAATGAACCCTGGAAAGGGAAAAATTGCTTCCCTAAAAATAGAATATATAATAAGTTTCCTGTCCTCCACAAACTGAAGAATTTACTGCAGTAATGAAATACATGTAATTTGCATCCATTTATTTTAATTGGTTGGTTTTCAGCACTACCAGAATCTCTTTTTCTTTCTTTCTTTAAAGCTTTTATTTATTTATTTGAGAGTGAGAGAGCGTGACAGAGAGAGAGAGAGAGAGAGAGAGCGAGCGCCTATGCGCGTGCGTTGCGCGTGCGTGAGCAGGAGGGATGGGGGAGGGGCAGAGGGAGAGGGAGAAGCAGACTCCCTGCTGAGGAGGGAGCCCAGGATCCTGACTCAGATCATGACCTGAGCCACAGGCAGACACGTCACCAACTGAGGCACCCACTTACCCCAGAGCTCTTTTACTAATAAATTTTTCATGCCCCTTTACTATCCTGAAATAAAATTTATGGGTAATATAACATTTTCTACGTGTATATGTGTATATATGCGTACATATAAATATATATAAACATGTATAAAATTTGGAAAACTAAATATAGTGTTCCTTTAATATTAAAGAGAAATGAAAAGAAAGCAATATATAGTAAAATATTATATATTTTGATTTATAAATGTTTATACATGAGTCCGCTAGAATACACAATATTGAAGAATTCAGGTATTAGTCTATACTTAAACAATGTTAAACTGGATTTAAGAGAAAAAGACCTGACGCCATTCCAAATGGTACAGGAAAATAAAAAACAGGCTCACTGTGGATATTTACTTATGCATTAAGGCTGTGCAAAAAAAAAAAAAAATACTGTTTACAGCTAAATTGGTGTAAGTCATAGGCTCAGATAATTATAAAGATTTCACTTATTTGAACATGCTGTGGGACTTGGTTGCAGGATGAAGGATGAAGTGTGAGGGACACAGGGAAGTTCTTCATTTTACAATACTGTCTGGCACAGAGAGATTTATCAGCTCTGGTCCCTGCCCAGCAAGTGCAGAGCACCCACTATCACTGTGATAATCAAATGGGTCCCCAGAACTCCATAACACTCCCTGGGGCAGTAACACCCATTGGTAGCTCCCCATCGAATTCCTTAAACACAGACTCAGCTAATAGAAACCTGAAAGCTTTCGTGGAAACCATTACAAAGTGAATATTCTCCACTTACACAGCTGATGTCACATGGCCTATAAATTTAATTTTTTAAGGGTAAACCTATGATCGCCCATGTTCCACTGGTGGTAATTGTTCTCACAAGAAAACTAAGAAGGAGATATTGGAGAGGACACAGGATTTATTGAGGCCGTTTTGGTATAGTTTGCTGGCTTTTCAATTCCGTAATTTTCTCTTACCTCTTGATTTTTTAATTACTCCCTGCTCCAAGTCTAAGCCCAATATAATTCTGCCTACTCACAATATGCTGTATTCCAAAGGATAACACGTTCAGCTAGAAACGTTTAACCAATTTTGATGATCTAACTGGGATAATTGGTCTCTTAAGTATTCTTAACTGTCAAGAATAGTATGCCTAAAGATATTTCTTTTTTTTCCCTCCAGGCATGTTCTGCCACATACTTAAATGATTTTAAAGCTCTCTGATCCAAATCTTTAATAAAAATCTTTGAAAAGGCAAACATATCATGAAATCTTAACCCAGTCTGCGTTACCTTCAAAGATATAACACAGACACTCATATTAATTAAGCTGCAAGTGCCTGAAGCCTAATTAGGAATCTTGGACTCAACATTCTGAAAGAGTCCCAAATATTTTCTGACTGATCCTGTTTCCATGGAAACTAAACTTGGGAAGTAGTAAAAGACAGCAGAAATGACAAAATGGTACCACAGAAATTAGCTAAAAGAGTTATTCTTCATTTCAAAATAGAGGGAAAAAAATCCTCGTGTCCTACTATCAGATAGCACCTAGCAACTTAAAAGGCAATACCTATAAAAAATTCAGGAAGTGTGTGATATATGAAAATATTTATTTTTGCTTATGACAATATTCATGTTTTTCTTTTGATATTAACTTCTAGGAAAAAAGCCAGAAAATTATGGGGATTTTTTTTCTATTTCCCTTTTAAATGATCTATGATGCTAGAGTATGACTAAATTTGATAATAAATCCCTCAACAGTATTGGATGAGCTCATGTTTGGATATTTTTCCCATTTAGTTAAACAATATTTTCAGATCATGAAATACTTATTTCGGGCTAATGGCTTACCCTTCAGGTTAATATTGGTTTGAATTCAATTTGAGTTGTGAACAGAAGGCACGTATATGTTAAGAGAAAACCGCACTACAAATACACCGAATGTCAGAAAGCATTTTAATAACATATTAAGATCTTTAAGCCATCACCCACACTCTAAATGGAATACTCAAATTATTTTCTTGTTATGCCAGAAAAAAATTAGTCATCCTTCGGTGCCCCCCCAGGATACTGTGTGCTGATTCTAAATCCATACATGGGGTACGACAGAGGCTCCCCTCTCTTCTCCCTGTGCCTTTATAGTGCCAGAGTGAACACCAGAATAGAGCACCTTTTATTTCCCCTAAAACTCTCCTCAGCCTTCTCTCTTTCCTTATACATCCCAGTAGCCTCATCTCCCACATAGGAAAAAAAATGCGATCTGGAGTCAACAGTTCTAACTTACTTAAGACCTGCTTCTGTGTCTCCCTAAACATGTTCCGAACCTCTGCTTCTCATTTATGAAACCTTGATAAAAATAGTTCTGGGTACCTCACAGTATGTTAACAGGAGAATTAAGTAATATCATTTGTGTGAAGTGTTTTGTCAATCCTAAAGTTCCATTCAAATGCTAATTCTGTCTTCTTTTTAATCCTTCAGGTCAGCCATAGCTTTGCTCTGATCTCCCTTGGTTCTTCTGGCCTCCAGCTAGCCGACTTGGCAAAATTCCTCCCTGCTTTGTGCACTATTTCCCTGGGCACTTTTTCTTCATTGTCTCTGATCTTTTATATTCTGTAGCTGAGCACCTTCTCCAGACTCCACCTTCTCCAGTCCTTTGCCCCTACTAATCAACCTCTATATTTTTCCCAAGAACGTCTTCTCCCAGAGTGAATCTCCCTATTTTTGTTTACCGCGTACGTACAGGGGGTAGGTACAAGAGGATTTACGCCTTTATCCTCTTTTCAATGCTCTATAGGGACATTTTTAGTTGGATATTTTGTTGCCTCTTGATATTACAAAATAATCATTCCTTCTCAATGTAAACACTATGATTTCTCTGGTTCTTCAAATTTACAAACTTGAAATTACTGTTTTGATGTCTTTGATGGTCCCCCATATTTAATCAACCATTAAATCTTACCAATTTCTATTTTCAGTGTCTTTTGGATTTAACTGTTCTTAAACAATTTTGCCAGCTGTTACCTTAATCCTGTACCCTTTTACCTAATACTCAAGGTATAGTCACCTCTATCCTTCTAAGTCTATTCAGTATGTAAGGCTCAAAATTATTGTTTACCCTAAATACCAGCTTTTGGTATACTGCTTCACTCTTCAAAACTTCCAGCAACTTCTTGATGGCCCACTGCATCAAATAGAAACTTTATACATAATATACAATCAACTCCATGAATAGCAAACCATTTCTTGCTCCTTTTCAAAACAAGCTCTGTGTTCTAACCAATAAGAACTCTGAAAGGGGTAGTTTAGAACAACACTATACAAAATAATTTTAGCATCTAAATTAGCATCTAATTTTTTTCCCCATTTGAAAACAAAACGTTAAATTATGAAGAAATCTAATCATCATTAAATAAACCCCTTCATTGGGGCGCCCGGGTGGCTCAGTGGGTTAAAGCCTCTGCCTTGGGCTCGGGTCGTGATCCCAGGGTCCTGGGATGGAGCCCTGCATTGGGCTCTCTGCTCAGCGGGGAGCCTGCTTCCTCCTCTCTCTCTGCCTGCCTCTCTGCCTACTTGTGATCTCTGTCAAATAAATAAATAAAAATATTTTAAAAAATAAATAAATAAACCCCTTCATTTTACAAATAAGGAAAATGAGATCCAAATACAATAGTTTTCTAAAGCCTTACAAAAAACTAAGAGCGAACTAATACAACCTTAGTTCTTTGCATCCCAAGCTCCATTTTATATACGCCATAATTTTTGTTTCCTTGTAAACAAGTGACATTTATGGTTGGAGGTATAAGGAGGTCTTCTGACCCTCCAGTACAGATGTTTCACCTGGACGTATAATATATGAATCCAATAACATACCCCTGCCAAATAGACTGAGAACTCTAATTTATAAAATTAATCAACTTGAAAAATGAACATGATTCTGCCCACCATTCCAGTCAGTGTGAACATGCCCCTGAGTTACTCCATCATGGAAAATGTAACTGAGGGGTGCCTGGGTGGCTCAGTGGGTTAAGCCTCTGCCTTCGGCTCAGGTCATGATCTCAGGGTCCTGGGATCGAGCCCTACATCGGGCTCTCTGCTCAGCAGGGAGCCTGCTTCCTCCTCTCTCTCTGCCTGCCTCTCTGCCTACTTGTGATCTCTATCAAATAAATAATAAATAAAATCTTAAAAAAAAAAAGAAAATGTAAATGATACTCTTTCAGGTAAAAGATGAGAATCCATCATCCTCTGAGGGGGGGAATATATATACATATATATATTCAACACACTCATTGGTGAGATAACTTTGCTCTTCAAAAGAGGTATTTCTAGGATACCTGGGTGGCCCAGTGGATTAAGCCTCTGCCTTCGGCTCAGGTCATGATTTCAGGGTTTTGGGATCGAGTCCCGCATCAGGCTCTCTGTTTGGCAGGGAACCTGCTTCCTCCTCTCTCTCTCTCTGCCTGCCTCTCTGCCTA
Organism: Lontra canadensis; assembly: GCF_010015895.1. Taxonomy (NCBI): domain Eukaryota; kingdom Metazoa; phylum Chordata; class Mammalia; order Carnivora; family Mustelidae; genus Lontra; species Lontra canadensis. The sequence goes on from NW_022631023.1 coordinate 18,231,377, forward strand.
CTTGTGATTTCTCTCTGTCAAATAAATAAAATCTTTAAAAAAAAAAGAGGTATTTCTATAACTGATTTCCAAAATTACGTGTCCTTATATTTTTCTAATAATAAGAAATCAATTTCCTCAAGTGTTCCAGCCCATGTAATGAAAAAGGCTTGTCTCAAATGATCTCATCATCACTCAGCAGATTTTGGTATCTCACCCACAAAGACAAATAGTTGAATGTGTGGAATGATGCAAGCAAGAGGGACATGGCTTGCTTGTTCAGGACTTTAAATATAAATTCTATGTGGGGAATATGATGCAGTCTGGTTTCCACTCTAAGAGGTAATGGGATGGGAGATGAAGTGAACTCCGGCTTCTATTAATGCCTACATTCTCTTGCTCATGAATTCATGGTGTATTTGGGGAACGGGTTATCCCGCAGAGAAATCGCTTCTGACAAGAAGGGCTACAATGAGAGTGTGCATAAGCTGCTGGCACAGCTCTGGGAGGCTTCTAAATGACCCTAATTTTTTCATTCTTCTCCCACAACCAGAGTCTTCTCCAGAGAATCCTCAGAACTTTGGGGTCTTCAAGGTTAAAGGAACTATGGGAAATTAAACCATATAAAGAACTCATTTGGAACTTGATATTAAGTTTTAATGACATGGATTTGAGCATTAAATGAATATTTTAGGAAGTGTGAGCAATTTTGAAATGTGCTTGAGTTGCTATGTTAAACACTGGAGCCTTACCCTATTAAAAAAAAAAAAAAAGCTGCAGTGGTCTCTTCTGTTATTTGGAAGAGCCAGAGGGTAGACGAAAGAGGTTTGATCAGACTGGCCTCCATTTAATAAATGTAAGAGGAAAAACTTGACATTTTTAGGAATTTAATCAATTCTCTTCCTTATGTTCACCTTTCCTTGTCATCAGTCTATGACTTTGCCATGCACTTATCTAATGGGTACTTCTAGATTTTAGGGAATAAAATATTTAAGTCCCTTTCAAAGGAAATGAACTCAAAGGCCCACACTACATTACGAAGAAAAACGTCACTGTTACATGCAGATTTACTAACAGACTTTGCTGTATAAACCAGGATCTTGGAGTTTGGTTAATAACAGGGTGTTTGGCTTGTTGTCAGGTATTTTCTTTTTCTGTTAGTGTGTCACAGACTAGCTATATTAAAAAAGGGGCCATTCCGACAGAATTCGGGTTTCTTATATTGGTTAAGTAAGGTGTAGAATTTAGGAGAGTGGATATTTCAAGTAGACTCACTTTGGTCTATTATTTTTTCTTTAACCAGGAGACTCTAAGGTGGCTTGTCCAATAAAACACAGAGGGGCAAAGAAAAGAAATACTGGCATTTTTATATATTTATCACATTGTTTTTTTATAGGTTTAGTTTTTTTATCATGACAAATTTTCCTTTTCTTTTTTTTTTTTTAAAGATTTATTTATTTATGTAATCTCTATACCCAACGTGGGGCTTGAACTCACAACACCGAGATCAAGAAATGTATACTGCAGTGACTGAGCACGCCAGGTGCTCCTATGACAAATTTTCAAATACACACCAAAGCAGAGAGAAAAGAACAATAGACTCCATATACTCGTTATTTGAATTCGACAGTTATAACGACAGCCATGTTTACTTCATCTATCCTTTTTGTTGTTGAGAAATTTTAAAGCCAATCATATATATCAATCATTTTCTTTATTATTTTAGGAGGTATCAATGCAAATTAAAGACATATGGCTATAATGACATTAAAATAACAAATTATAATTCATTTCTTAGTATAATCTAATGCCCTACCTTAGTCAAATTCGTGTAACATCTTTTTTGAACCGGGATCCGCATTTTAGCATTACACTTGCTTCTTGGGATTTTTTGTTTTGTTTTGTTTTTAATCGAGAGCTAACCTGACCTATTCTCCCATCCATTGACTTATTATGGAAATCTAGCTATTTATTCTGTAGAACAGCCCACTTTCTAAGTTTGTCTGTGTCTTTAATCTGTGCATCTACTCTCCTGTAAAGAGAAGGTAGCTTGCTAGTGGCTTGATTCAAATAAAGATCAATTATTATTATTATTTTCTTGAGGGATGAGCACAAACACTACGTAGGGAATGCCATGTGCTTTCTGCTGTATCACACAATGATTGTCCTACTTTTAAGGATGCTAAGATTAATCAGTGGTTTTAGGTGATAACAGACTGCTCCTTCCATTTTAAAGGTCCCTATCACATTTTGCCTAATTTTGAATAATCATATCCTGAACCAATGACATGTTGCAAGATGATGATGATTAGATTCTTTTGTTTTCCCTGTTATCTTTGCACATTTACTAGCTTGACTTCCATAAAGAAGAATTTTCCCTATCCGTTAAGGCTGTATGTTATACAGACAAACAGTAAAGGAAAGAAGATGAAGGCTTCTTTATTTTAATTGTTAAAAATCAGGGTAGGTTTTTACTGTTTTAAAAACATAATACTTGTATCTCTTTTTTTCCTTCACTGAAAATCTTGATATCTATACTATTATAATTATTGATTTGCATTATCCTGTAGTTGGCTCTAATTATGACCAAAGTGTAATGATTTTTTAAAATTTTATCAACTCTCTTTCTAATGTCTGTCATGAATACACTTAAAAATATGTTTGGCATCTTTAAGTCAATTGCCTTCTTTTTTTTTTTTTTTCACTTTTGGTTCTCGAATTGCCTCTAATTTGGCCACAGTGAGTCTTTTCATGTCGCATCCTGTGTCCTTTAGACACAACCCCATTAACTTTGAGAGTTTTCTTGCTTTCTGGCACAACAAAATAAATGTTTCTGGGGTTATATATGTCCAACCCTAAATATGGAATCAGATGTTCCTCCAAAGGTTCCCTGGTCACTGCTAGGAATGGTATTTAGAGATCACAATGTGTATGCTGACTTTTATAGTGTTGTAGGATAGATTTTATTCCTATTCCCAACTACTCTATTTCCCTTCCCACTTATTATCACGTGATATCCAGGGCGTCCTGGCTGGTACGATGCACTTCCCCAGCCCACTTGCAGTTTTGACCATGGGATTGCTTTCACCAACAAACATACGTTCTGGTAAGTGGAAGCTTTAAGAACAAACACATAGTTTAGTCCGTCTTTTGCTTTTCCCGTGGCCACAAGGACTGTCTGTCCCAAACAGGGTCGGCTCCTTCAGCCTGGGGCCTGGAATGAGAACGAGACATGCAGAGCCCAGATTCTGCAGCTGACATGGGGCCCCAAAAGGGTAAGTAGGCAAAAGTTCTGTGTATGGTGGCAAACTACTGAGATTTCTTAGGTTATTTGTCACTTGATTAAAATGAACTGATCCAGGTTGTGATTTCATCTAGGCTTTTTTAGTGGACAGAGATAGGAAACACGCAGTTTACGAACAAGAAAGCATTAGGAGTTCATGCTGACATTTTCAATTCAAATTTACATAATAGGACTTTTACGGTTTTAAAAACATAATACTTGTATCTCTTTTTTTCCTTCACTGAAAATCTTGATATCTATACTATTATAATTATTGATTTGCATTATCCTGTAGTATAACTTCAACATAACACCAGTTTTCAATTATTTTCATTGAAAATGTATTTGCAGCTTTATTTATCCTTAAAATGAATTCTACTACTCGGTGGCATATTATATTCTAAACTCAGACTGGAAAAATTCTTTCCTCTGCATGGTTACATCATTGATTTGGTACATAGTAGGTTCATTTCTGTTCATTTGTTTTCAATTTTTAAGAAAAAATATTTTATTTATTTATTTGACAGAGATCACAAGTAGGCAGAGAGGCAGGCAGAGAAAGAGGAGGAAGAAGGCTCTCTGTAGAGTAGAGAGCCCAATGTGGGTCTCAGTCCCAGGACCCTGGGATCATGACCTGAGCTGAAGGCAGAGGCTTTAACCCACTGAGCCACCCAGGTGCCCCTGTTTTCAATTTTTAAGATGGCCATGTTAGTGAATTTTTCTTTGAAACAGAACATTTAAGTTTTCACAACCAAATCTATGTAATAAGTTATTAAGAGAAACAAGCTCCATTTCTGCCCCTTCCTACCCATGGTGAGCGGCTTTCATTTAACCTTCCAGTATTTCTTCCTGACACAAAATATAGCATGCTACATTATACTGTTCTGCACCTGGCTTTTTTCCTTTGCTATACTAACACACGGAGATCACCCTTGATCCCTTTTATGGCTACATGGCATGCCGCTCTGTTCTTTGTTCAGCCAATCTCTTCTTGATGGGCATTTGATTGTTTTCAAACTTCTTTATAATAAGTAATTTTGAAGTAAATAATACCATGCATCAATCATGTGCTATGTTTTGCAAATACAGCTTTGGAATAGGCTCCCGATAGTGAAGTTGATGAGTCAGAAAAGACATGCAATGTTCCTACATATTGCTGAATTCTTCTCCATAGCAGATCACTACACAGCCCCTCAGCAGTCAGAGTGCCTGTTTGCTCACAGCTTCAATAACAGAAGATGCAGATGAGTTATGTGTTTTTGATAATCTGGCAGGGAAGAGATATTATCTTTGTGACAGTTTAATTTGCATTTAAGTGATGTTGAGCGCAGTGTCATATCCGAAAGAACTATTAAAACTTTTCTCTGGGAACTCGGGTTTGTGTTGTATGTGGGCCATTTTTCTATTTTGTTCTTTATATTTTTATTTTCTTTCCATTTTTTCAGGGCTTGTTGCATGTCAGTGACAATACTCTTTGGCTGAGACTTATGAGACTGAGAACCTTCTGGTTGAGATTTGGAGTGCAGATGTCTTCTTCCCAATTAGTCATTTGCCTTTGGTTTTTGTATGGTATTTTATTATTTTTTTTGAGCAGATGCTCTTTTGATATATAGTTTTAATTTTTAAATTTTTAATTTGTTAAGGATTTTATTATTTATTGATTTGAGAGAGAGAGAGTGAAGGAGAAGAGCACAAGCAGGGGAAGCAGCAGAGGGAGAGGGAGAAGCAGACTCCCTGCCATGCAGGGAGACTGATGTGGGACTTGATCCCAGGACCCTGGGATCATGACCTGAGCCAAAGGCAGACGCTTAACTATCTGAGCCACCCAGGTATCCTTCATATATAGTTTTTAAAAGAATGCATCCATGCTTTTGTTATTTTGGGAGGGTGAATTTATTACTTATTGACATTTAGATCTTTGATTCATTGGGAGATTATCCTCATGTACACTGTCAGGAGCCTATCATTTTCCCTCAAATAGCTACCCAATTGTAACCATATCTATTAAGCATTCTCTATGGTTTAAGATGCTCCTATTTTATACAGAGATAAATGGAAAGACACATCTCACATCTATACTAAATTTCCAAATGAACTAGGGCCAATTCCTGGACTTTATATTCTGTTCCATTGGTCTGCCATTCTATTCCTATACCAGACTCACAGTATTTTAATGATAGAGGTTTTATCAAGTGCTATAATCTAGGGCAACCATCACCTCATTTCCACCCAAAGGCACTACTGCTGATTTATTTTTCATTACCTCATTTGTCTGATACTTATTTTATATATATATATATATATTATAATTAACATAATATATTGATGCAGAAATACATGCATATCTTTCAATACCAAAAACGTATGTTGGGGCATATGCTCTTTTTAAGAGAAGTAGGACATGGAATAAAAAAAGTCTGAAGAACTAGCGCTCCAGGCAGGTGTTTTTTGAACAATTCAGCATCCTCATTCAGATTTTCTGGGAGAGTGGAACAGTAGGGCTGAAAATCTCAGGATGCCTCTAATCTTGGCATTTGTGATGGAAGAATACCCTTGGACCTAGCTGATGAGTCACTTGATCCAGAAGAAAGTTTTCACTGCTAATGAGCAGATGTCAAGATCCTACAAGAAGATATGATTACTGGACAAGAATGCCTAAGAAAACTATCTTTGGTTTGGAAATAAAGATCAGTTTATCAGGTCCTCCCTTCTCTTTTAGCAAACTTTTACCTACTGTGAGGCATGGATTGCTATGGTACCAATTGAGTGGCAAAGAGATTGGACCATGAGGGCCAAGTCTGGAATCCCCTGCTCGGGGCAGTATTTGCACAACTCTCTACCATTCTGTGCTGTAGTTTATCTCAGGCAGCTTGCGAAGAGGTATTGTTTGATTCATCTGAACCTTTAATCAGTGCTTACTAATTCAAGAGGAGGTTACATTAGTTTTTTTGTGTGTGTTTTGTTTTGTTTACAATACAAGAAGGCATCAAGCAATCAGCAAAACTTCTTAAAACTCTATAGGGCAGACCAGTCTCTATATAACCTGGTCAGTCTAAACTCTAGGGACATTATAGTTCATAAGGAAGGAGGAAGTTCTAAGAGCAGTCAAATTATGCATTCATTACGGAATATACACCCGACACATGTCCTTGGATCCTTAGTATTAAAATGTCATTTTATGAAGCTAAGAAGCAAATAAACATTAAACTCCAGGTTACTTACCTCTATTCAATTAAGTATTAGAGAATCGTCATGTGCCAGGCAGGATTCTAGGTGCTAGAGACACAAAGATGTATTTTCTCTGTCCTTGACAAATTCACAATCCAGAGAGAAACACATGTAAGCATGGTGACAAAAGCAAATGGACGAACAAAAAAACATGGTGACAGTATAGCCCAGTAAGTACAAAAGAGAACCAGGAACATACCAAGAACACCAGGAGTATAATATATGTGGGTAGACTTCAGCTTTGAGGAATGGATGAGCTGGAGAGGATTCAAGAGAAAGAAGGGGTTTAGACCTTCAGGGAGTAATTGCATTTGCCACAGAGAGAAAACTGGGACAATAACAACACAAGAGAAGAGAAGATGGCTGGGAAGGAGAAACATTGTATCTAAAATGGCAGATTTGTTCACTCCTTTACACACACCCACACAGGCAGGACACAAAGCACCTGACTTGTTCTGGGAACAAAAGCACTGTATGGGGCCAAAATCCAATGATCCACAGCTCCAATCACCTTATGTGGAATTTTTATCCTATTTTTTAATGACCTAGCCTACTGCTGTGTTTAGATTACTAAACAAATAGACCCTTGGGTTACTGTTTATTCTATGGTGGGCGTTCAACTTCTGATCAGAATCCATTCCTATTTTAAAGCGCCTCTAGAGCAATTTTAAAGACATTAGCACAATCCTCCATTTTCAAATTTAGCACTTTCCCAGTAGTTCAACATGTTCCCTTTTTATCTGAGGTCATTACTTCTTTGGTCTCCTTTAAAAATAGTAACAGTTTGCACTTGTCTGTAAGTCTTAGCTGGTGCTGGTGTTGGTCTTCTCTGGTGGGCGTTGGCCCTTATCCTCTACTCCGGACTTTTTTCATAGCATCAGAGTTGGAATTTTTCCCTTTCTAGAAAAGGTTTGGGAGTTTATTTCCCCTCTGTTTTGTTATATTCATTTTGTTTCACTACTTACTTTTGTTGGTTTTAATTAGACGGTAACCCCTGCTGCACTTCAGCTTAAGGATTTTAAAGGCCTCTGCAAGGTGTTATCATGGTCATATTTGTGAGATAGCTTTGGGTTGTGGCTTAATTACTAGTAAAAATAAATTTTTGCATGGGGAGCCTGAGTGGCTCAGTGTGTTAAGCTTCCAACTCTTGGTTTAGCTGAGGTCAAGATCTCATGAGTTGTGGGATCAAAGAAACCCCAACCCACCAACCCTCTGTGCTCAGCAGGGAGTCTGTGAGTCTGCTTGGGGTTCTCTCCCTCTGCTCCTCCCCTCACTTACATGTACACTCTACCTCCCTCTAAAATAAATCTTTAAAAAACTAAAAAATAAAGTTTTGCAGAAAGGCATAGAATATCATATATAATATGATTTGATTTATTGGAAGGTAAAAACAATAAGCATAGTAAATTTTTATTTTTATTATTATTTTTTTAAGATTTTATTTATTTATTTGGAAAAGAGACACACAGCAAGAGAGGGAACACAATCAGGGGGAGTGTGAGAGGGAGAAGCAGGTTCCCCTCAGAGCAGGGAGCCCGATGTGGGGCTGGATCCCAGAACCCTGGGATCAATACCTGAGCCGAAGGCAGACACTTAACAACTGAGCCACCCAGGCGCCCCTGATTTTTATTTTTAAAGAAGCTATACAAGTATGCTCATATATACTGGAACCGTATTTTCCCCCCAATTTTTCTGGAACTATATTCAAAAAGTTTAAGAGTAGGCTATCTGTAAGGAGCGGAATAGAAGTCAGGGGAGCTAGAAAGGAGAGTTATTTTTCATTTCTGTACTGTTTGAATTTACTATAAATGTACCTTTTTTTAAGTAAAATGTGTAAGTAAATGCATTCAGCAATGATCTATTCTTTGTCTTGAATTATGCCCATAAATAAAGTATTTAGCAAATTTTTACAGTGTGAGCAAAGCTAAAACTAAAAACAGCAGGTGACTGCTTTGACAAAAGGAGAGTGAGTGATCTAGAAACACCTAGAATGAAGGAGAAAGACCAAATTGGGCTTTTTTACTCCTTACCAGAATAAAAACAACTCAGTCCCAAACTGTCCCTGTGAAAAATTTTGAAAACTAAAACAAAACAGAAAATCTAGCAAAACAAATAAAAAATGCCAATGACATACGAAGAGAGAGAAAGGCAAAATTCTTCAGTGAAGAACTAAAACTTCCATCTGTTAAAATCATAAGCATTCTTGGGGCACCTGGGTGGCTCAGATGGTTAAGCATCTACTCTTGATTTTGGCTCAGCTCATGATCTCTGGGCCCTAGGATCAAGCCCTGCTTTGGGCTCTGTGGTCAGTGGGGAGTCTGCTTGGGGTTGGGGATTCTCTCTCCCCCTCTAAATTAAAAATAAATAAATTAATTAAAAAAAGAAGAAGAAGAAGAAGATGAAGAAGATCACAAGAATCCTTGCTCAGGACTGTTTGAGCCAAGACAGTGGAGAGCTAAGAGTATAGCTCTTGAAATGCCTTCATAGGACTGGTCCAGTAGTTCTTTGCTTTTCTGTTCATAAAATGTGGGAACAATTTAAACTGTAAACATTTCCAAACCTTTCACCAGCCTGAGGATTCCAAGAGTAGGATCCTATGGGTCCTGTTAGCAGGCATTCATTTGAGCACACACATTCTCTCTTTCGCTCCCCTGCTCTCTCTCTCCTCCCCCTCTCCCCACCTCTACCCCTCCATCTCTCTATCTCTCTCTGTGTCTCCATCTCTCTCATACAGGTGTACCCTCACATGTTTAGTTAACATAGAAGGCCACCCTTCTCCCCAACAAATCTATTCCAATCACCCTCCTAAGGATGGCAAATTGGGAATAAGGTAAAACAAAGCTAAAGGAAGACAACACCCGGGGAGGGAGGGTGTTAGAGAATAATATTGAAAGACAATAACTAGTAGCCCCAAAAGCTAGTTTCATGTTTAGATGTTGAGAGCTGAAGAGAGAGTTGGAAAAATGTGTAGCATACACCATTTAAAATTCCTTAAAAACCAAAGAGATGTTTTCCTCAAATCTTGATAAAATTTAATTAACTATATTTCAGATTTAAAACAACTTTCTGTGGGTGAATGTAAATGTCTAATTATATATGTACATGTACATGTTTTCAATAAGTCATATAAAAGAAATACTTAGGAAGTAACAGCCTGGACCACTCCAATAACATCTAACGGGGCTCCCCACTTCCACGTCCCACCCACCCATCCTGCCCATTCTCCACACTCCATCCAATGTGTTCTCTTTGAAAGGCAAATCTAACTGATACTCAGTGTTTAAAAGCCTTCAGTGGCTTCTCCTAGTCTTTAGGATAAATCCAAAATCCTAAATATGTCCCACAAGGCCCTCTTACCACCTGGCTGCTGTCTTTTGTCTTCCCCTGTCCTCCATGCTCTGGCTATAGGGAACTTCTTCTGCTTCCTAATTGCTTTTGCTCAAGTACCTCTCTACAGCACTGTTCCTCTGTATCTGGGATGGTCTGCGCTCTCCTTCTGTTGCCTGGCATATTCTTTTCGTGTAGATAGACAGACAGGTGTCTCTATATATATGTGAGTATTCTGTAATAATACAGATACATCTGTGTATTTTGTAATAAGACCTTAAAAAACACATTTTAAAATACATTCTTTAAATAATAAAAGTGAATAAAACAAACTTTATATTAGTATAATACTTATGAAACAGACTATTATTTGTGTTTGGATAGGACTCTCAGAAATGTAGGAAATCCATTATAAATGATAATATGAATGTTTAGCTCCACTGACCCCAAATATTATCAATAATAACAAGACCAGTTTTCTAAGTGCTATGTATGCTATAAATGTGTACATACTTAATTCACCCTACACCTCTATGAAGTAAGTCTATTATTGGGATTATCACCATTACAGATTGGTAAACCGACACACAGAGAAATCAAATAGCTTGTACCAGATCATACAGTTAGCTAGTAAATTAACACAGAATTCAGCATCAGAGTACATGTTCTTTACTGCTACACTACATGATTTGAAATAGATCTCAAAAACTACAGTTCTACATCACTATAAATTATAATTTAAAGGTAAAAGTTATGGTTGCTCCATGGGATCTAGAATATTCTTGGCTACAATGCTGATTACACTGTTACTGTGTACATCCTAATTTTGGTTGGTGTCATGGTTTCCCAGAGATGTCCACATCCTAATCCCAGGAGCCTAAAACACGGTACCTTACATGGTAAATGGGAATTAAGGTTGTAGGTAGAATTAAAGTTGCTAACCAGCTAACTTTGGGATGGATAGATTAATCTGGATTACCTAGGTGGGTCCAATGGGTCCAATGTAAGTGTAAGGATCCTTATAAGTGAAAGAGGGAGGTATATGAGAGAAAACAGATTTATGGAAGCCTAGCATTGCTGGCTTCAAAGCTGGAGGAATGGGGCCACCAGTCAGTGGCCTCTAGAAGCTGGGAAAACAGCTTGGAAGCTGATTCTCCATTCAAATCTCCAGAAGATAGCTGCCCTTCCCATACTTTGATTTTAGCCCAGTGAGACCTATTTCAGATTTCTAGCTTCTAGAACTTTAAGATAATAAATCTGTGTTATATTAAATTTATGGTGATTGTTTCTCAATAGAAAAATAATACAGTTGGGTTGTTTTTCTGAGTTCTGGTCATGTTAATAGTAACACCTCCCAAGAAAACAGTACCCACTTTTAAGTTTTCTTTCTCTGCTTTTGCCAAAGCAAGCCCTTGACCTAGATTCTGATTCCCCCTTTTCTATACTGACCTTTATCTTCCTCAAGGCATCAATCTGGCAATCCAGGTATACTGGAGTACTGACTCAGCAGTGCCATGGCATGAGAAGGTCATTTTAAAAAAATGGCCTGTACAGATTTCTTCTGGTCCCACTTCAACAAATACAGCAGCTCTAGCTTCCCTAGTTCAAAACATCTTCTCTACCAACAAGGCCTACTGGAGGAAACCAATGTGATAGAAACCATGGGTAGAGAAAACATGTGTAAATGCACATGCGCTCCTCTCATTAAACTGCTCTGGTGGAAGGAAAATGAGTATCATCAGCCTTAGGGAATTAACTGTTCTCTTTATTCTGACTTTTTGTTTTAGACGTCTTCCTTTGGGTTTTATTTTGTTTTGTTTTTTTTTTTTTGGGGGGGGGGTTTAGACTTCTTCCTTTTGAATGTCATCTCTGTCTCAGTTTTAAAACCGTTATCAGGTGTACCAGCAAGCCCAATCTGACCTATATGTTCATCAGATAATTAAGACCATGCCAGGATGGAACCGGTCTTCCTCTGCAGATTGATGATGATGCTTTGTTCTTAACAATGTTTACAGAGGGCAGACTTTTCCTGGCACTGGTTCCCTGGAGTGCTCTTTTGGGTCAGTTCCGCCACCAGGGCAGAACTTTGGGATTTTGCAGAAAATCCAGACCTCTCCCTGCTCCACGTCCTTAATAGCTAATGAGAGATTACTGACTCAGGCCAAGTAAGCCTGGCTTGGGTTCCAGTCCAGAATTGAGGACCAACTGTTACCAGTACACGGCTCCCAGTTACATTCAACTTTGTTTGATATAATGCTTTGCTTAAATGTCACCTCAGAGAAATCAGACACCTCACCTACCCAGGATTAGTTACAGCTTCATGATTTATATTGCAATCATTAATTCCATCCATCCATTTCTCCACGTCCTCCACTCATGCCCTTCCTATCTGATCAACAGATGTCTATTTACACTTCCTACTAACCAGGCGCTTTGCTTAGCATTGTGCATAGAGTGGTGAGCAAACATGAAAAAACTCCTTCCCTCATGGAGCTCCCACTTTCATGGTAAAGAAAAATACAGTTTCATAAACACACACGTAAATGTCCATATATCAACAGGTACACTGAATAAGTAGTCCAATTAACAGTAGTAGCAGCAACAACCAAAGTCTTCCAGACGACTAAGAAAGAAATAAGAATACAGACAAATGGAAATAAAGGAATGGAATAAGCATGATATTAAATACAATAGGATTGGGACAAAAGGGTGGTACAGTTATATTGGGGATGGATATTAAGAAGATAAGTATGTAATTAAAGAATAAAAATCCACAAGGTCTTTTTTTTTTTTTTTTTGAATGAAGACAGTGAAAGGAGTTAACTGCTCGGAGAGAAAAAGGAGAGAAGTCCTATTATCTGTGGAACAAATTCTTAGATCTTCAAATCCCAGTTCCATTTCTTTCTAGCCTATATGAATGAGCTTTCTTTGAGCCTTGGGGGACATTATCTGTAATCTGAAGATTTGCTTTTATTTGCTTTTATTGGAGCTCCCTTGGTTTTTATTACCTTGACAAGTTTGAGGAGTACATGTGAAGTATTTTGTAGAATGTCCTGTAATTGGTGTTTTTCTGATGTTTTCTCATGACTTCTATATCAGTATGGGCTTATGAATATTTATTTTATACTTTGGATTATTGTCATATTATATCATATTATATATTATTTTGCTTTTATTTGCTTTTATTTATGCATTTTCTGAGAACTTAAAAAGAGAGACTATTCAAAAAAGCCCTTAGTAACAGTATCTGATATATACAAAGTTTTTAATATACAGTTTTAGGATCTGGACATGAAACCTGAGTGGATAAATCACAAATAGGATTTGTGATTAGCCCTGAAAAACATTCTTGTTTTTCAACAACACTCTGATAGCAATGAGTGTACCCAATTCCTGTTTCTTGGTTTCTCTCATCCAAGATCATACTCAATGCCTACATCTTGGTTTCTCCCATCCAAGTACTAACGAGGGCCAACCCTGCTTATCTTCTGAGATGAGATGAAATCAGGTGTATTCAGGGTGGTATGCGGTAGACTCACATCTTGGTTTCTAATACCATTCTCCAATAAAAGGAACCAGCACTCTCTGGAAAAATGGCTGATTCTAGGACTGGAGCAGGAAACATAAAAGATCAGCCTGAAGCACTTTGTGTTGCCAAAAAGAAAGGAATTGCTAAGCAAAACAAACAGAAATGCATACACACACACACACACACACACACACATATGTGTGTGTGTATATATATCCTCTGACATACCCCATCATTATATATATAATAATGGGGTGTATTAGAGGATACAGAAACCACTAGAAGAACTCCTAGTGGCCAAAGCTGGAAGAACTTTAGTACTAAAATAAATAAAATCATATTTGACAATAATCCAAAGTATAAAATAAATATTCATAAGCCCATACTGATATAGAAGTCATGAGAAAACATCAAAAAAACACCAATTACAGGACATTCTACAAAATACTTCACATGTACTCCTCAAACTTGTCAAGGTAATAAAAACCAAGGGAGTCTGAGGAACTGTCACAGCGAAGAGGAGCCTAAGGAGACAGAACTACTAAATAGAATATAGTATTCTGAATGAGATCCTGAAATAAAAAAGGACATTAGGAAAAAATGAAGGAAATTTGAATAAAGTCTGGACTTTAGTTAATAATAATGTGCAAAAATGGTTTCATTAATTATGACATGTTTCATACTAATATAAAATATAATTAAAAAGGAAAGTTGGATGTGGTATATATGGAACTCTCCATACTATCTTCACACTATTTCTTTAAATGTACTGTTATAAAATAACTGAGCTTATTTTAAAAAGAAAGAAAGAAAGAAAGAAAGAAACATTCTTGCAATGCCAGACCTTTTAGCATCCTGGGAACAACACAGAAAAGATACACACATACTCCCAAATTATTCCCCCACAGGAGTCAGGGTTAGAAGGACCAATGGTGGGGCTCCTGGGTGGCTCAGTGGGTTAAGCCTCTGCTTCGGCTCAGGTCATGATCTCAGGGTCCTGGGATGGAGCCCTGCATCGGGCTCTCTGCTCAGCAGGGAGCCTGCTTCCCCCTCTCTCTCTGCCTGCCTCTTTGCCTACTTGTGATTTCTCTCTGTCAGGTAAATAAATAAAATCTTAAAAAAAAAAAAAAAGAAGGACCAATGGTTAGAGGCTCCTGGGTGGCTAAGATGGTTAAGTGTCTGCCTTTGGTTCATATCATGATCCAAGGGTTTTGGGATTGAGGCCCGCATCAATTTCCCTGTTCAGTGGGGAGCCTGCTTCTCCCTCTCCCACTCCCCCTGCCTGTGCTTTCTCTGTATTAAATAAAAAAAATCCTTAAAAGTGTAGAGCCAGTGGTTCGATTTACCCAAAGTCTGAAGAAGAGGTTATTCTCCTCATTCATCTAAGCCTGTGTTTACCTCTTGGTTATTTCTTGGCTACACTTTCAAACTTATTGTTTGAAATTGTATTATTGTTTGTATTGTTTCTATTTTGATCACTGAATAAGAATAGAAGAGTAAAACCATTTTCTCTGTTTTTAATTAGTGGCAATTGTAAAATCAGTCTTTTTTAATTGGAAATTTAGGATCGTCAACAAAATATGTATATAACTTTCCTGGCAGTTTTGTGACAATTCCTCTAGCCTGTCTGTTGCCCTTTACCATTCCTGCATTTTTTCTTTGTGCGTCCAATACGATACCAATTTCAAAACTGCATAACGGTTTTATCGTGAAGCCTTGCCTTCTTGGTTTGATTTTCTATAATATAGGTCAACACATGTCCCTTCACTGAGACAACTTGCACCTTCCTCCCCCACTAAGGAACAAAGCTCACATCGCGTTGAGTTCAGCAATACTCACTTCGGCAATAAGAGCGTGAGAAAAAGTCATTGTATTATGGTATTAGACACTCATCCGGCGGGTTATTTTAAATATTACCAGAACTTGAATAGCAACAATAATAACCCATTCTATTGAAGAAAAAAAAAAAAAGGAAAAAAGAGAAAGAAAAACGAAAAACAATAGAAAAAGGATTTCATTGCTGAAGTGCTTAAGATCTATTTCGATTTCCTCTATTTTCCTAAAAAGTTAACGCGAAGAAAACAAAATAACAGGATACATTCCCAGGATTTTAGGAGCCCAGAATCCGTGAAAAACCCGTTTAGAACCACCCCGTGAAATGGGCCTTGGGACGTCCCCCCATACCCGTTTCATTCAGCTTCTGCCTCTTTCTAACAACCATTCCGTTGGACGTCCCCTGAGGACACAGCAGCTGGCTGGAGTCCCCAGACCAGACGTCCCTAACTGAATATAGATGTGCAGGTGGAAAGGATCAAAGTAATTGTGGCTCAGCAGCCGCGAATTCCCCTCATCCCCCAGCCCCACAAGGACGCTGCCTTTCATCGCTACGGTCGGAAGCCTCAGAAATCAAGGCAACTCGAACACCATCCCCTTCCCCGGCACCTCGCGTGGGGCCGGCGCCTGCCTCCCTCCGATGCCATCTTGAGATCCCAGCATCTTACAAGGAGTGAGTTAAGCATTCTGTGCGCGTCCCTGCCTCTTTGAAAACTTACCCCAACTTTGGAAGAAGGTGAGAACCTGCGGGTGTGGACTCTTAATTTTCTCCACCCAGAACGGACAAAATCAGATGCTATTTGCAATAAACCGGAGACCCCCGCGCCGCCCCGCGCCTGCCTGCACCCCCGCTCCGTCTCGCTGGCTGCCAAGTCCGACGCCCCGCGGCGCACCCCAGTCCAGGGCCCCAGAGACAGCGGTCAGCGAGCGCCGCGTCCAGGGGCTGGAGGTCTGCGGGGCCGGTCCCAGCGCGCGTGGGTGGGCGGGCGGAGGTACCCCAGCGACTTACAGCCCAGCGCGACCACCAGGTAGCGCAGCAGCAGCAGGAGGAGGCGGTGGCGGCTCCTCCTCGCCATCTTCCCGGGGTCCGAGCTGGCTGCTCCTCGGAGGCCGAGGGTCCCGGCGGCCGGAGCGCGGGAGGCCGGGCGCGGGGCCCCCGAACTTCTGGGGCAGGCGAGGAGGAGAGACTCGCTCCGCGGAGAGGAGGGGAGCGGTGGGCGGACCCTGATGGATGTCAGTTTCCCCCCGCCGGGGGCGCCTTCTCAGCTGGCCGCCTAGGGGCAGGTCTGGCCCGTCCCGGGCTGGGGGGGCCTGGGCTGTTCCTTTTGTGCCGTGAGGGGTGGGAGGGGGGAGGGCCGTGGACGCCGGACGAGGTGTGGGCTGGGTCCTAATGAGGGGGCCGGAGGCGGCGAGGAGCGGAAGGGAAGCCCTGGCGGGCGTCCCCCCGCCCCCGCGCCACCGGGATTGATCGGCTTTGTGTCTGGTCCCGCGCGGGGCTGCCAGCTGTCCCCGGGGCGAGGAGCCCGGGGCGGGAGGCGCGGGCCGCGGGGGCTGGGGCGAGGCGGCTGTGGAGGGCAACTCTGCGTGCCTCGCTCCAACTCCTGTCTTCCTTCTCCGTGGCACAAAACTTTTTGGGTTTTTCAGCCTAGATGTGGAGATTTGGGGAAAAATTCTGGCCAACGGGAGAAGCTGCGGGGGAGGCGCTCGGGGGAGATGGGGCTCGCGGACTCCTCCTTGGACGCCAGAGGGGGGGGGGGAAGCAATCAAGACTCGTGCTAGAAGCCAGGGCTCCGATTTTAGCAATAGTCTTGGCCCCTTCTCAGTCTAAGCTTTTTTGCTCTTTGGAGAGTTGAGCTGTGTTTTGTGTTCTTTGCTTTTCACGTGTCAGAGTTGGAAGTTCATCTAACGGTGTAAAATATTTATCATCTTTCTTTCCAGTTACATAACTGCCGCCTGTGGAGTTTTCCACATGTTAAAACTCTACAGCTGCCCTTTGTCAGGTTTATTTTTGGTCTACTGTGCTTTTAAAAGGGAAACCCATTATGAATGCTCTGTTGCCTTCTTTAAAATTGACCCGCACTTATACTGCACACACTCCAAGGGCTAAACAATTTTTGTATTTACTCCCAGGGACCAAAAATGTCTGGTGCATTCAAGAATAGTGACAGGTCTGGAAAAAAGACCATTCCCAAGAATGGTAGAATAAGGTAGAATAAGGTAGAATAATGAATAAAGTACTGAATAAAAGACAGTTGATTTAGTGGGGTGCACATGAAGAATTTAGCTCACTGGACAAAGGCGACCAGAGTTGAGATATGCAGAACTGTGAGGAATGAGCCATCCCTGCTGTTTCCTTGGTGACGGTGATGGAAGCTTGATACCCAAGGCAGGGTGGGGCAGAGGACCCAGATAGTCAAAATGGCCAAAACATTAGAGCTATACTCCAGTCAAGCAAGGAGAGACAAGACAAGTCAAGAGAGAGACAAGAGAGCAAGACACAGATTTAACAACAGGCTTAGGCCAGTTTTTCTAGGCGGCAACCAGAAAAATGTAATGCTTCACAAGAGAAGTTGATGGCGTTCTCTTTTCTCATTCTTGCCACTGTATATTTCTTTGACTCCTCTCTAAAGATACTCACAAAAAGACATACTTTTTTAAAAATTAGTATTCTGTGGCATCCTATGTGAATAATTGATTCACCCATTATTTGTCACCCGGTTAAAGCATTTGCCAAATAGCTACATTGTGTTGGATGCTGGTGTATAATGATGAGCTAGATTGAGTCTTTGCTGCTCATGAGCTCATAGTCTTGAGACAGAGAGAGTCTCCTCTGGAAAGACCTCTAATATCTATCACACGATAAGTGTTGTGGGAGAACAGAAAAAAGTAACGCAGTTCTTATTGAGTGCTTTCTCAGTGGTTGAGTCTGGATAGCCTTAATCTAATCCCCCAACAATGGTGTATGGCCAAAAATATTATCACTCCCACTTTGCAGATGAGAAAACTGGGCTGAGAGATTCTACTGGCTTATTCAAGGTCAAGGATAAGGGGATGTCTCTCTGTTGGAGGGTGTGTGCATGGCTTTATGAGGCATGGAAAGTCACAGATTTTGAAAGGAATAAAATAAGCAAAGGGCATGCTAGGTAGAGGAAAGAGCAGGATCGAAAGCTCGAAGATCTAAAAATTATGGCTTGTTTAGGTGAAGCAATGTTCGACAGAGCTAGAAGATATGTGGGATTGGTGCAGAGGAGGCACGGGTGGCAAGAACTGAAAAGAGACTGGATTATGAGAGTCATTCAGTGTCATACTACAAACTCTAGACCTTATCCTATAGTTACAGAACTTTTGAAAACACCACGGTAGGATATAAAAAAAAAATCCATGTTTTAGAACTGTGCCGTTTAATATGGTAGCCTCTAGATCCATGAGGCTGTGTAGATTTGAATTCAATTAAATCTAAAATTCAGTTCTTCAGTCACACGAGCCATATTTGATGGTCTCAATAGCAACATAGGAGGTAATGGCTACCTATTGGCTAGTGAAGATATAGAGCATTTCCATCATTTCAGAAAGTTCTACAAGACTTTGCTGCCTTAAAATGATGACTCATGTGGAAATATAGACTTGATTAGGGATAAGAGAATTAGAATGTTAGGCAAGTCTGAAAACTTGCAATATTCTGGGAAAGAGATGAGGCATGAAGTAAATGGCCACAGTGGGATAAGTAAAGAAGCAGGTAGATTCAGATGATATTTCGTAAACCTGGGTAACAGGATTAGGTCAGCAATTAGATATAGAGGTGAGGAAGGGGAGAAGGTACCTGAGATTTTTAGCCTGGATGGAATGATGTGGTGGTTATAAATTCACTGAGTAAGAAACATAGGGAGCATACCTAGTTCCAGCAGTTTTGGAATGAGTTGACTCATTTGCTAGAATAACTCACAGAATTCAGGGAAGTGTTTTGATTTACTATTACCTGTTTATAAAGAGGATACAACTGAACAGCCAGATGAAGAGATACATAAGGTGAGGGCTGGGAGAGTCCTGAGCACAAGAGCTTTTGCCCCATGGAGTTGGGGTGTGCCATCCTCTTGGCATATGGATACATTCACCAACCTGGAAGATCTCTGATCCCTGTGGTTAGAGGTTTTTATGGTAGCTTCATTAGGCAGGTGTGACTGATGAAATCATTGGCCATTGGAGAATAACTCTATCTCCAGCCCCTCTCCCCTCTCTGGAGGTGTGGCGTGGGGCTGAAAGTTCTAACTCTCTAATCATGCTTTGGTCTTTCTAGTGAGCAGCCCCCAATCTGAAGCTATCTAGGGGCCCCCAGCCACTAGACATCTCATTAGCATTCAAAAGACATTCATCATTCTGGAGATTCCAGTGTCTTAGAAGCTTTTGTGTTAGGAAACAGGGACTAAGGTCAAATATTATAACAAAAGATGCTCCTATCACCCCATCACTCAGGACATTATAAGGATATTAGAAGCTCTGTACAAGAAGCCAGGGATGAAGACCAAATATATATTTCTTAGTATATCACAATATCACACTATACACTCCAGCAATCATGCTTCTTGGTATTTATCCAAAGGAGTCAAGAATTTATGTCTACACAAAAACCTGCTCATGGATGTTTGGAACAACTTTGTTCATAATTGTCAATCAAGATGTTCTTCAGCAGGCGAATGGAAAAATAAGCTGTGGTACATGCAGACAGTGCAATGATATTCACAGCTAAAAAGAAACAAATCGATGAAAAAACCTGGAGGAAACTTAAATGTGTATTATTAAGTGAAAGAAGCCACATCTGAAATGACTACATATTGTTTGATTCTGACTATATGACATTCTGGAAATTCAAAGCTATAGAGGCAGCAAAAAGATCAATGGTTTCCAGGGATTGGGGAGAGACAGAGGGGTGGAATACAGAGGATTTTTAGGGTAGTGAAACTACTCTGTATAATACTACAGTTGTGAATACATGTCAATATATATTTGTCCAAGCCCACAGTATATGCAGCAGCAGGAGTGAACCCTAGTGTAATCTGTGGACTCTGGGTGCTTATAATGTGTCAATGTAGGTTTACAGATTTAGCAAACATACCATTCTGGATGGATGTTAATAATGGGGGAAGGTACATGGGAAATCTCTGTAACCTTCTCCTTCATTTTGCTGTGAAACTAAAACTGCTCTAAAAAAAAAAAAAAATGCAAACTCAGGGCGCCTGGGTGGTTTAGTGGGTTAAGTGTCTGCCTTCGGCTCAAGTTATGATCCCAGAGTCCTGGGATCGAAGCCCACATCAGGCTCCCCGCTCATCCAGGAGTCTGCTTCTCCCTCTCCCTCTGCCCTTCCCCCACCCCAGCTTGTGCAAGCTTTCTCTCTCTCTCTCACTCTCACTCTGGCTCAAATAGATAGATAAAATCTTTAAAAAAAAATTAAAAATGCAAAATCTAGCAACAAAGTTAAACAAAAGAAGACCTAGGGCAAGATCACAGAAAAGAGCAGTCAGAACGTGTGAGAGAAACCGGGAGAGAAATAGGAGCAAAGATGGAGGTGTTTACAGTATCATATGCCAAAAAAGGGATTGAGAATTTCTCCTGCAGTTAGCAATTACGAAGGCATTGACCCCTTGGATGACAGAGAAAGCAAGCCCCTGAAAATCTTGTAGAAAAAACTTGGAGGCTTGTGTTCTATACTTAATACTAGGTATAAAACTAGTGCATAAGATAAAAACAAAAAAAACAGTGACATGCTTACAAACAGCAGCCAGATGATGAAAGAAATAGCAATAGTTAATACTGCTTGCTTCATCAATGAGTGGTTGGGAGTTGGTTTCATTATCGTTCTGTTTGTAAGAATCCCTGCCCTAGGGAGCTTGGGGTAGCTTGTTGGGAGGAATGGAGAGGAAATACAGAGAGTCCCTCAAACTTGCTTTTACTCTCCATGATCATATTGGGCTCCCTGCTCCCCAAGTGTCGTAATCACTCTGACACTATAAACAGTTTTGTCAGGTTAACATAAATGGGGACTTGGTGCTTTTGGACATTGTACCATTTTTTATTCTTTCTGCCCACTTTTATTCTGAATTCAAGGTAACATTGAGGAGGGTGTCAAGACACGTTTCCTAAAACAGGCAACGGAGAGAAGGGCTGGGTTTAAATTGAGGGACTTCTCACAACACCTCAGATCTGGTATTTTTGTGTTGGATGGGTTATTTTTCTTCATGGGTGTGGAGAAGGTGCTGGAAAGTGTGCCTGCACTCTGCAATTTAGAAAAAAGAAAAAAGTCTTTCATTTCCAGAACCACACAAATTCTCAAATGCCTCCCCCATAATTTTAAGCTACAGATACAATTTAAGGTCTTTAACTAATGGGATCCTCATTACTTATCCCTCATTATTATCTCCTCAGATCATTTTCTGGAATAATCCTCATTTCAGCATTTCATTCTGATATGCCCACAAGCACATTCATGGCTCATGCTCAAACCACATCCCTTTCCAGCCAAATAAGCCTATTCAGAGAAAAACCACAGTGTCTACAGCATGTACCCTACATCTCTCTCCCAAAGTGACATCGTTCTTCAGGTGCATTATAACCAAACTTCCTTCCAAGAAAAACAAACAAACGAGAAAACCCTCCCTAGACCCCGGTTCTAATTACAACAAGCAAGAATATCTTTCTTTCCCATTCTTTGCTCTAAATGACTTAACATCACTAAGGTGGTTCTACATGCCAGTTAAGTGAACTTCACCAGCGATCAGTAAATTATTAATCCTTTCTTTCTTTTTAAAAAGCACATTTATTGCCAACTCAATGGTTGGCTTCTTTTTTGAGTGATAATGAGCAATTAGATAAGATGAAAGATATTATGAATTAGATAATATGAAATTAGATAATATGAATTAGATAATATGAAGATGATTTTTTTTGTACACGAATTTCCTTCAGGGAGGAGCTAGCAACTAACAAACATTTGTTAGGGTCAATGAAGACTGGACAGGCACCAATTAGTCCATAAGCGTGGAACCATAACAACTAAAACTTGGGGAGAACTTAGAGATAATTCGCAACTCTGTTCCTCCCTCCACTTCTCCCCTTTCTCTTGTCACAGTTAAAGATGATAGATAGGGCGCCTGGGCGGCTCAGTGGGTTAAGAGTCTGACTTTGGCTCAGGTCATGGTCTCAGGATCCAGGGATCGAGCCCCATACTGAGCCCCATATTGAGGTTCCCACTCAGCATGGAGTCTTCCCCCACTCACTCTGCCCCTCCTCCTGCTTATTCTCTCTCTCAAGTAGGTAAATAAGTAAATCTTTTCCTTTTTTTTAAGATTTTATTTACTTATTTGAGAAAGAGAGAGAGCATGAGCAGGGTGAGGTGCAGAGGGAGGAGCAGGCTTTCCGCAGAGCAGGGAGCCCAATGTGGGACTTGATCCCGGGACTCTGGGATCACGAGCCAAGCTGAAGGCAGACGTTCAACTGACTGAGCCACGCCACCACCCTTAAAAAAGTAAATCTTAAAAAAAAAAAAAAATATATATATATATATAGATAGATAGATAGATAGATAATGAGACCCAAAGGGTGACATGACCTACTCAAGATCACATGGCAAGATAAGAGACAGCCAGGCCTGGAATGATCACTCATGACCTTTCTCCTAAAACAGCATGGATTCCTCTGCATTGCCTGGGAACAGGTTTGCCTTTCTGTATATACCTTGACCCAAGTTATTACCCAACTTCCCCCCAGCAACCCCTTGCCTGGGATGAGCACACTTCATACATGTCCTTAATTAAAGAGTGAGTGGAGACAGTAAGAACTCTCCTTTGAGTTGAAGGGAGCTCTGACTTCTAACTCAACATCTTGGATCTGGGGCAATACAACCCAGATGAGAGGATGCTGAAAGAGTCTGGGCAAGATTCAGTGATTCTTCCATTTGGTTACTGCTCTCCAGAACACTCCTGAAGATAATGATAATGAATAAATGTTAACATTTATTAAGTACTTCTTATGCCTGGCACTGTGCAAAGCACTTCATAGGTGTTATCTAATAAACAACTTTGTGAAGGGGTGCTGTTATTATTATCTTACAGAGGAGAAGAAAGACTAAAAAAATTAAGTCTCTGACTCAGGAGTGGGCAACTAGGAAATCACTGAGCCCGATTTAACACAGGTTTGTTGGACTGCCAAGACATATCCTAACTGCAACATATCTGAAAAGATGGACTCCATTGGAATGCATTTCTCTCTTCCCCTAGGAAGAAGAAAAAGACATCATGAATATTGTCACTTGATCTCTGTCATGATAATGACATCTTCATTTGTTTGACTTCTTTTGAGATTTTGAAAGTCTTTTCATATGCATTTTCTCTTTGGATCTCTGTATAACCCAGTGAGGGATCTGGGGAAAGGTAAAATGATACGTATTTTAACAACTCCATCTATAACTGACAGATATCAGTCCATACTTGAGAAACTCCAGTACAAGCCAATAGGAGAATCTCGTTTCTGTATAATCATACATATTATTCAGGGTACTCTGAGTGACTGGCTGTGTATGAGGCAGCCTAGACATATGGGAAGCATGCTGTTTGGATATGTGGTTAGCTGTGATAGGGTACTATCCTTCTCTGGTTCTTAAAGGAGACCTAGGGACTTAGCAACCTGCCCACATTCATGTAGGTAGTGACCCCAAACCATCTGTCTCCAGAGGCCCTGCTATTCCCCATTCCCTTGCTTGGGTTTTCTCCCTAACAACTCCTTAGTGTACATGTATATCTCTAGCTTAGATCTCAAACTCCATATCACTCTTCTCTCTTTTAAGAACATCTTACATAGATGGGCCACTCAAAATCAATTTGACTTAAAAATTTTATTATTTTTAAAATATGTTATTTGTTTATTTGTCAGAGAGAGAGAGCGCATGCACAAGCAGGGGGAGTGGCAGGCAAAGGGAGAAGCAGGCTCCCTGCGAAGCAAGGAGCCTGACGTGGGACTCAGTCCCAGGACCCTGGGATCATGACCCCAGTTGAAGGTAGATGCTTAACCGACTGAGCCACCCAGGCATCCCTGATTTTAAAATTTTAAAATTAAGTCTAAAATTGAGTTGATTTCATCACTTCTTCACCCTACCTCATTTTTTCACCACTTTTTTTTTTAAACCTTCCTCCTTCTCTTTCAACATTTATCTTCCATTACCTAATATGAAATATGAAATAGAAGCCAACCACTGTGTGAATGTTTGGGGACACAATGAAGCATGTTAACAGTGTCTCATCTCTGGAGTTGTATGTGAGGGAGGTAGACCTCAATCAGGCAAATCAAGCTTGCACTCTAAAATAGCTGTTAATAAGGTTTTGCCTGGTTGGGACTTCAGGGAAGCCTTCTCTGAAGGACTGACACAGTCCAAAATCTGAAGGAGGTAGGAGAAGACAGATAGAAAGAACAGTCTATGATGAGGAAACATCATGGGTGAATGCCTTGTGACAAGTGCTAGAGAATGAGAGTTGGCAGGTGGGCCTGTAGCACCAAGGTTGAGAGGGAGAATGATGAACACCACAGAATGCCCGCTGCTTAAATCAATGGCTTCCAGGAGCTTCAGATTGACCAAGATAGCTTCTTTCCCTTTTTGTCATCATGTGCCCACAGAGCCTTTGCATACCCTGTTCCCCCTTTGCACTTAGATCTTCATTCTTTTCTCCACACCCCTCCCACTTTGGTGTTATCTAGCATTTATTAAATATTTTCCAAGTAGTAGGCACCATGCTAAGCTCTTTTCATTTTGTCAATTTTAACTATCATGACACTCATGTTAAATAAGGAAAGCTATTCACAGGTGAGGTCACTGGGACAGAGAGAATGAGCCACAGACCAGAATCACAATAGCCTGTGGGTGGCAGAGGGAGGTTTGGAATAGTACCTAGCTCACTACAGACTCAATGGGCTTAACCATTTACAAGTGCACTGCTTCCCATATACCTCATTCTCCTCTAGTCAAGGCCTCTTCATCCTTCTGTCTCTGCTAAACTGCAGTTGCCTTAGGAAACTTCCCTACCCTTCCTGATTGAGTCAAATCCCACTATCCAAAGCTCTCATTACCTCCTTCCTCTCTGGCATCACAGCTGGGATTTTAAACTCAGGTGGTCACACTCCGTCATCAGTAATGGACTGGACCCCACGAAGGCAGAGTTCATCTGATTTTCATTTCATTATTATAGCTTCTTTTCCTAACACGGCCTCGTTATTAAATGCTCACTAAATATTTGGTTACTAGATGAATCTACAGATGCCTATATCTTTGACTTGACAAGAATGTGATTGGACCAGAAGTTGCTGTATTTTTTAACCTAATAACTTGGTCTCTTTAGGCTGCTGTAATAAAGTACCAGATACAAAGTGGCTTTTAAATGACAGAAGTTTATTTATCACAGTCTGGAGGCCAGAAGTCTTAAGATCAGGATGCCAGAATGATCAGGTTTTAGCAAGGGTCCTCCTTGGGTTTGCAGATAGACATCTTGTCATTGTACCCTCACATGACAGAATGAAAGCAGGCTGCTCCTATGGCCTCTTTTTATGAGGGCACTAATCCCATTCAGGAGGGTTCCACCCTTATGATCTAATCCCCTCTCAAAGGCCCCACCTCCAAAATACCATCACATTGGGATTATGGTTTCAACATATGAATTTTGAGGGGACACAAACATTCCGTCCATAGCATCTAACAATATCTTTGTAAAGTCAACAGTACTTTTAAGCTTCAATCTCTCTATATGCTCATCTCATTGCTAAATACCGTATTTCCATTATCTCCCTTGATTGCACACTGGAGAAGTGAGAGGAGGAGCCCGGTCTAAAAGATTGCCCGACGACACTCAGCTGGTCAAGGGCCGGACAAGACATGGTTCCAGGTCTGACCCTCCCATGTTCCCTTCACTCTTGTAACTGTCTTTCCAAGTCAATCAGTCTGCTGCAGCATGGGTTCTTACGGTGCCTTAGCATCAGAGGAATATAATAATTATAATAATAAATAAAGTATCAATTAATTAATAGATTCCTATTTTATTTACTTTGAGGTTGTTTTGTTTTTTGACATCATAAATTGTGATGCACATTCTTATACATTTGTGGTCTTGTCTACTTATCTCTACAAGGTAGTTGGTGGGTAAGAAATCTGTGAGCCTTTGATTCATGGCCAGATTGGCAACAGCAATATTGAGTTTTTAGTAGTAGAGTCTCTTACCTGTCTATTTGCCGAGAGAGTATTTCTGCCATTGTGCTAATGAAGAAAAACATGACTTAAAAAGTATGCTTTGCATTTGGTTAATTTTTCTTGAATTACAGAGAGAAAAAGATAGTGGCCCTTTTTTCCTTTGAGGCTAGTCCTCAAGGCACTCCTCTGAAGTATGGAATTTAGTATGTACTCCAACATATGGCAAATAAATAAAAATGCGTGGGTAGCAAAACAGGCTGTCTATTATTTATTTGGTGTTTATATCCCAAACATATTTCTCTTTAATATTAAACATTAAAACTTTTAATATTAAACATTAAAACTTTTAATGTTTTGCACAAATTCTTTTTTTTTTTAAAGAATTTATTTATTTATTTGAGAGAGGGAGAGGGAGAAGCAGACTTGCCACTAAGAGAGCCTGATGGGGGTGGGGCTCCATCCCAGGACCCTGATATCATGACCTGATCCCAAGGCAAACGCTTAACCAACTGAGCCACCCAGACACCCCACATCATCAAATTCTTTTTTTTTTTAAGATTTTATTTATTTGACAGAGAGCGATCACAAGTAGAGAGAGAGAGAGAGAAGGAAGCAGGCTCCCTGCCTAGCAGAGAGCCTGATGTGGGACTTGATCCCAGGACCCTGAGATCACCACCTGAGCCGAAGGCAGAGGCTTAACCCACTGAGCCACCCAGGCAGCCCCACATCATCAAATTCTTAATGGTGATGGAATTCTATACTTAAAAGAACTTTTCTTACCAGCATCTCAACTGCATTCTTTCAAAATCTTTAAGATCTTTGGGAAGGTGTCGGAGAACACAAGTGAACTTGATCTACCTTGCTCTGGGATGGACAAGGAACAGAATGAAGCTTTTTCACTTGCAAAGATTTAGGAATTCCGCTGTGTTCTTGGATCTGTCTCCTTTAAGCCAGGTGGATAGTTTTAGTCTTTCCAGAATGCTCTTTTGGGCTCTGATAAAAAAGTAGTTCAAATGAACATTTAGTTTCACCACTGATAATACTCTAAGTGACAACATTCTGTCCACCACACAAGCCAACACTTACTTTTTTTTTTTTTTTTGGAAAAGTCAAGAGAGGGCATATTTTCTCACATGATATCTTTTAAAACCCTGTCATCTCACTGAATTTTTAAGGCTTGCATTGTGCCTTTTAGATGTAAATACTCTCAGGAATTCGGACATTTTTAAAAAAAAATATTTTTTTTTTTTTCCTGGAAGTGTAATATTATAAAGAAAGCTGGACTGTTGATTCCCTGAAGTGCCAGGCATTATCCCAGGCACAGTTCAAATGCCTGTCTTCTGGCTTGGAGCCAGTGAACACAATGACGGGGAGCACTGGAGGCTTTGAAAATGCCCCCTGGGGATGGATGCTGTTTAACAAGCAGGATGCCCGGGGTAGAGCCTCTGGGGGAAGTGGCCCTCCTGGTTATTCCTTCCTAGGATAGGGACTAAACATCCTGGAATACTGAAAATCAAAAGTGAGGATACACCGGCCATTCCAGAAGCAACACTTCCTTTTCCTAGATACACTCTTAGATAAGTCACCTCCCCGCTCTGGAACTCCAGTTCCTCATATGTAGAAGATGGGACTGAGGTATGTGATTGTAAAGGCACTTTAAAACAAGACAACTCTTGTGTTTTAGTCTTTCAATTGAAAAATTAAGAATAAGCTAGTCTTCTAAAAACAATACCACATATTGCTGCTGGAAAGATGTCCCTATGATAAGCAAGCTCCACTCAACTACTACAGATTTTTTCTCTCTCTTCCTACCCCCAGGCACTACATGTGCACACGCACATGCACACGTACCCATGCAAGCACACGCATGCGCCTACACACACGGGTCTCGTTAACTGTTTACAATACATTTAAATTTATCCCAGTAAGCCAAGAATTAGAATAGAAAGGGATATCAGGGGATAGAAGGAAGAGATGCCTTTTGCCTGGCATTTGAGTTGGGGTTTATAAGACTCTTCTGTGTCTTCTCTCTTCTGATCTTCCTCTTACCTCTTTTCCATACTCCCTTCTTTCTGCTTTTAAAAGCTCCAACACGTTAGCTGAGATTCTTAACTAAGAAAACGCGGCTGGTATTGAGGTAAACCCTCCGCAGCATTTTTCGATGAGGAGAGCTTTGGCTTTTCGCCGAAGTTTACCACGGTCTTCATCAATAGTGTAGAATTAAAGAGAATTTTGCTTTCGGCTGTCAAGACTCTTCTGGAAACAACAAAAAATAAAGTCTCAGCTGGTATTTGGGCCAATTTTAACAGGTCCAGGTTTTTTTTTTTTTTCTCATCTCCTGCTGGTTGGGGAAATAGTGGTGGGAATAACAATGGAAGCTTTGTGGTAGTGGAAATCTCTCCAGTTTGAACCTCCAAAGTCTTAGTTAAGTAAAACTCATGTTTTGTGTAAAAAAAAAGAAATCCTCATTTGAAAAAAGACACATTGAAAAACTAGGCTGAACTGTCATCTATTTGTAACTCGTATTAAAAATGCTTCAGAAAAATACAGAAGCAGTTAAATGAGGCCAATTGTTAATGTAGGTGGTGGGTCCGTGGCATTTGTCATACTATGTCTTCGTCTCTGTATGGCTGAGAGTTTTCAGATTTATTTCACACATATTTCAAAATTTCGTTCTTATCCCCTCAAAAGTGAATTAAAAATTAATGTTTTTATAAATTTTTATAAATAAGGAACCGAAGTGTATTGAATTAATTCAATATCCTCTCTCCCCCATGCTAACTTTCTGGATCTTCAAAATGGTAAAGTAGAAAAAAACCTCTTTGCCTTATTACTGGATCCACCTATTCACTTGCTCCCAGAGAAATTAACACTGTCAAAACAAACTTAAATTTATGGAAGCCTTGACAGGACACTGGAAGGCTAATTCACTGGGGAGAAAAAGAGAAGCTTCTCTTTATTTTTATTTATCTTGTTCTCTCCAACTAATTGGAACACACCTGCTTTTTGGGGGAAAAGAGGAGTAGCAAGATGAGTCCTCTTGGGGATTTTTCCCTTGCTTAGTAGTAAGTAAAATGATCGTTTCTCAAACAAACAAAACACACCCAGTTGTACATTTAAAAAATGATACTGATGACCAAAGAAACTTGGTGTGTGAGTCAGAACTTGGAAGGAAGGCGTGGGTTACTTAAAAACTGGCTTTAGGGCTTATGCATCTTTTTTTCCATTTACACATTATCTTAATGTTTCCCACCTGAGTAGAGGCCTGTCCTGTAAACCAATGCTTCTCAGGCTAACGGGCATCTGAATTAACAGAGGATCGTGTTAAAAATGTAGATGGTCTTTTTCATGTGTTCCATTTCTTCGAAAAAGTTGATATTTTGATATTTTGACAGGGATTGCATTAAATGTGTAGATTGCTGTAGGTAGCATAGACATTTTCATAATATTTGTTCTTCTAATCCATGAGGGTGGAACGTTTTTCCGTTTCTTTGTGTCTTCCTCAATTTCTTTCATGAGTATTCTAGTTTTCTGAGTATAGATTCTTGACTCTTTTTAGATTTATTCCTGGGTATCTTATGGTTTGGGGTGCAATTGTAAATGGGATAGACTTCTTAATTTCTCTTTCTTCTGTCTTGTTGTTGGTGTATAGAAATGCAACTGATTTCTGTACATTGATTTTATATCCTAAGAGGGAGAGAAACCATAAGAGACTCTTAATCTCAGGAAACAAACTGAGGGTTGCCGGAGGGTGGGGAGGACGTGGGAGGAATGGAATGGCTGGGTGACGGACATTGGGAAGGGTATGTGCTATGGTGAGAAAAAAATAAATTAATTAAATAAATGCAGATGCTGATGGAGTAGGTCTGCGGTGGGGCTGAGAGTCTGCATTTCTAACCAACTACCAGTGATGGTGTTGTTGCTGATCTGTGACCCACCCTGAATTAACTTGGCAATATTCTAAAGTGTTTTGAATGTATTTCTGCTACCAAAATAACAATGAGCTCATCCTACTTTTTCTTACCATATGAAATCTGAATATTAGAATAAGGCCATCAATTCTCAGTGGGTGCAATATTGCCCCCAAAGGGGAGGAGATTGTTTTGTTGGAAGTAAAAAAGCTGAAACTGATATATGGTAGAGTTGACCCTCGAACAACAGGGGTTTGAACTGTGCAGGTCCACTTATACGTGGATTTTTTCAATAAATACAGTACCGTAAATGTATTTTCTCTTCTCTATGGCTTTCTTAATGACATTTTCTTTTCTCTAACCTACTTCATTGTAAGAATGCAATATATAATACACGTAACATATAAACTATGTGTTAATATACCGTTCATGTTATCCATAAGGCTTCTAGTCAAAAGCAGGCTATTAGGAGTAAGTTTTGGGGGAATCAAAAGTTATATGCAGATTTTCAACTGTTTGGGGGTTGGTGTTCCTAACCCTCATGTGTTCAAGGGTCAACTGTATTATCAGTGATATTAAAATGTCATGGTAGCCGGTAGAGAATGCCACTCCTGGTCTCAGGGTCATGAGTTTGAGCCCCACATCGGGTGTGGAGATTTCTTAAAAATAAAATCTTGAAAATAAAATGTCATGAGGAGCCTCAGGAAAAATGTCTAAAAAACTACTGATGTGCCAGTTTCTCATGAAACTGGCACAGGTTAAAATCAGCCAGACTGCCTGATTATAAACACTCAGTCACCAACATCTAAGATTTCTGTTCTACATTACTACCTGGATTCTCAAATTCTCATTGATAAACATGATGAAAATTTTTTATTGTAGAGTATGCTGCATTGAATTTTCCCGTTTATCAGGCATCTAAATATTATGAATTGCAAAGGAGAGGGATGAGAATAAATACAGAATGATGATCAGAGATGACTTATACGAACATGAAAATTAACCTGAGTTGAATAAAAAATTAGTCAGATTACAAATAAATGAGAGATTTACAACTGGAATTGTAAATACACTCTTTTTTCCTGATGTTTTAAATATATACTACCTTTTAAATGCACTTCTTTATACTCCTATTTTATGTGTAATTATTTTTCTAAGAACGAGGTAATGAGTCCCCTTAGTGCACACTTGATGCAGAGAATATTCTAATTAAAAATACATAATTCCATTTAACTATGGATATGTGCTAAACTACCTCCCATGTCCAAATGTGCGTGGCCAAACCCTGGCATAGCAGAGAGAGCTAGTGCCTTCTGCTAGGTCAGGGAGGCCAGCAAAGGCAACTGCTGTCATCTCCATGTGAAATAAAATGAGAAATCACCCAAATCTGGGCCCGAACCTGTCCCACAGGGGTCACGTGAAGGTTTCTCCCAGTAATAAAAACTGACCTCCTTGAGTGTACCTATTAATGAGCTGAATGCCAGTGCTTTCATCATCCCCAAGTGCTACAGGGTATTATAATTACTCCAATTTTTCATGATTAATTAGAAGCATGAGGTGCAAATAAGCTAATACATGTCAAGGGTTAAGAAGCAGAGAGCAGGGATTTGAACAAAGGGAGCTTTCCCCTGGAGCTGGCCTCTCATTGGCAGTTCATGCTGGTTGTATCCAACTAATTTGGGGGTGGTTTTAGGTGGTCAAGACCCAACTGGCTTCCTCTCTAGGGCATGTCAAGGTTGACGGGAAGAGGCAGGCTAGTGCCATGACCAAGGGACTAGGAATAAGGTATCCTGTCAAAAGGATAGCCAGCCAGACTAATTGGGAATTTTTTAAAAACAGCTTTATTAAGTGGATATTAGTCAAATACTATACGATTGACCCATTCAAAGCATGAATTCAGTGTTGTTTAGTATATTTATGGGTATGTGAAACCATCATCGTATCTTAAAAAAAAAAAAGAAAAGAAAAGAAGATTTATTTATTTATTTTAGAGAGAATGAGCAAATGAGGGGACAGGCAGAGGGAGAGAGGGAATCCCAACTGGATTCCAAGGCATGGAACTCCATCCTAGAACACTGAGATCATGACCTGAGCCAAAATCAAGATTTGGCAACTCAACCAACTGAGCCACCCAAGTGCTTCAACCATCACCACATCTAATTTTCGAACATTTTAGTGTCTCTTAAAAGATAGCTCATACTCGTTAGCATTCACCCCCAACTCTCAACCCCCCTTCCCCCAGCCCTAATCAACCACTAACCTACCTTCCGTCTCTATATAGTTTCCTATTCTAAACACTTAATATAAATCGAACCATATCTATGTGATCTTTTGTGATGGGTTTCTTTCATTTAGCATAATGTTTTCTGGACTTCCTCTGTTGTAGCATGTTATCAGTACTTGGCTCCTTTTCACTGGTGAGTAATATTCTGTTGTATAGATTCACTACATTTTATTTTTCATCCATTAGTTGATGGACATTTGGGTTGTTTCTACCTTTTGGCTATTATGACTCATGCTTCTGTGAATATTCAGGTACCACTTTTGGTGTGGTTGTATGTTTTCATTTCTCTTGGTGTATGCCTGAGAGTTGAATTGCTAGGTTGCTTGATAACTGTATGCTCAACATTTTGAGGAACAGCCAGTCAGTTTTCCAAAGCAGGCATACCACTTGACATCTCCACCAGCCACGTGTGGGTTATGGTGTGTCCACATCCTCCTCAGCGCTTGTCAACAACTGCCTTTTTAGTTAAAGCCATAGTAATGGGTGTGAAGTAATATCTCATTGGGTTTAGATGTACATTTCCCTAATGGTTAATGATGTTGAGCATCTTCTTGGTTTTTATGCCTGCTGGTTATTTTGTTTATCTTCTTTGATAAATGACTATTCAAATGCTTAGCCCACTTTGAATTTAGATTAGTTGCCCCTTTTTTGTTATTGGGTTGTGTTTTTTATATATTCTGGATACAAATTTCTTGTCAGATATGTGATTTACAAAATTTTTTCCCCTTCTGTGGAAACCTGTTCACTTTCTTGATGATTTGTGCACAAAGTATGATGTAGTGCATTCTTTTTTTCTTTTTTTACTTCTACTTTTTTTTTTTTTTAATCTAAGAAACCACTGCTTACCTAAAGGTCAAAAATATTTACTCTTATGTTTTCTCCTATGAGTTTTCTAGTTTTAGCTCTTTCATTTAGGTTTGTAATTTATTTTGAATTAACTTTTTGTATATGCTGTGAGATAATCATATAACTTTTGTGTTGTTGTCTGGTATGGGAGATATATCCTGGTAAATAAATTCCATTCTCTGTATGTGGATATCTGGTTGTCCCAGCACCATTTATCAAAAACATTATCCTCTCCCTATTATGTCTTGGTACATTTGTACCAAGGCTTTATTTTTGGACTTTATTTATTTATTTTTGGACTCTCAACTTTTCCACCATTCTATATGTCCATCTGTAAGCCAGTGCCACATTATCTTAATTACTGTAGCTTTGTATAAGTTTTGATATGAGGAAGTATGAATCTTCTAACTTTGTTGTTCTTTTGCAAGACTGTTTTGTTATTCTGGGTTCTTTGCAATTCTGTATGAATTTTACAATCAGTTGCAATTTCTTCAAAAGCCACTGGGATTTTGATAGGGATTATACTGCATCTACAAATCAAGTTGTGGAGTATTACCATCTTGACAATATTAAGTCTTTTGATCCATGAACATAGGATATCTTATCATTTTTTAAGGTTGTTAATTACTTTCAGTGGTGTTTTATAGTTTTCAGTGTATAAGTCTTATACTTCTTTTACTAATCTTATACCTAGGTGATTTATTCTTTTTGATGCTATTGTAAATGGAATTGTTTTCTTAATTTTATTTTCAGAACTAGTCTATAGGAATAGGGATTGATTTTTTATATTGATCTTATATCCTGCAACCTTCCTGTACTCTTTTATTACTTCTACTACTTTTTTAGTGGATTCCTTAGGATATTCTATGTACAATATCATGTTATCTGCAAATATATTTTTGCCGCTTCTTTTTCAATGAGATGCAATCTTGCAAAAGAACAACAAAGTTAGAAGATTCATACTTCCTCATTTCTTTCTTTTTTCTTTTTAAATGTTTCATGAATTTGTGTGTCATCTTTGTGTGGGGGCCATGCTAATCCTGTGTTGTTCCAATTTTAGTATATGTGCTGCTCAAGTGAGCACTTTTACTTCTTTTTCCTGCCTAATTGTCCATCTCCAGTAAGATGTTAAATAGAAGTCAAACAGTGAACATGCTTTTCTTTCTTATTCTTGATTTAAGAGAAAGTATTCAGTCTTTCACCATCGTGTATGATATTAGATGTGGATGATTAAGCAAGTTCCCTTCTATTCCTGGTTTGTTGAGTGTTTTGATCAAGAAAGGATGTTGGATTTTACCAAATGCCTTTTCTGCATCTGTTGAAATTATCAGGTGGTTTTTGTCATTTATTCTATATATACTGTATTACATTGATTGATATTCATCAAAGGTGACACCACCTTTGAATTTCTTGGATAAATCCCATTTGGCCCAGTACATAATCTTTTTATATGTTGCTGGATTAAGTTTGTTAGTATTTTGTTGAAGATTTTTTTGCATCTATATTCATACATGATTTTGGTCTATAGTTTTTTTTTTCCTTGTGATATATTTTTCTAGTTTTGGTATCAAAATAACTCTGGCCTCAAAAAATGAATTAAAAAGTGTTCCTACCTCTCCTGTGTTTTGGAAGAGTTTGCAAAGAATGAGTATTAATTTTCCTTCAAACATTTGGTAGACTTCACCAGTAGTCATCTGAACTTGGTTTTTTATTGGTAGGAAATTTTAAAAATTACTAATTTTATCTCTTTATTTATTATAGGCCTATTCAGATTTTTAATTTTTTTTTTTTCTTGAGTCAGTTTTGGTAGTTTGTGTCTTTTTAGGAATTGGTCTATTTCATCTAAGTTATCTGATTTGTTGGCATACAGCTGTTAATAGCTTTCCTTATAATCTATTTTATTACTATAAGTTTGGTAGTAATGTTCCCTCTTTTATTCCTGATTTTAGTAATTTGTGTCTTCTCTCTTTTTTTCTCTTAGCTAGCCAAGAAAAAATTTATCTTTTCAAGTAACTTATTTTTGGATTCATTGACTTTCTCTATTGTTTTTCTGTTCTCTATTTCACTGATCTCTGCTCTAATCTTTATTATTTCCTACCTTTTTTAAGCTTTGGTCTTCTTATTCTAGTTCCTTAAGGCATAATGTTAGCTACTGCTTTGAAAATCTTTTTTAATGCAGGGCATTTACAGATATACATTTAGGAAGGAATGTGGATTTTTTTTTTTTTTTTTTGCACAAAGAAGATCTAATAGTTTGATAAAAACTTAACCAGTGAGATTTAATTATAATTTTACTTGGATGTCTTTACTTACTTTCTGATTCTGTGGCAAGGAAGCAACCAAACCCCACAAGTTAAACACATAAACTCCAGGGAGCTTTTGTTTTAGTGGTGACAATTATTCAGAGTTCCTATGATTTTTAATTTTGAAGAGTGATTTATTTGATGGCAACTGTGAACCACTCTCAAACCTGTCACATGTAGTAAGTCTGCAGTCTGAGAAATTGTTACTGGCATTTGCAAGCATTGCAGAAATTTAATAAACTGTCGCCAAACCATTTGCTTGTTTGGATGCCAAGGTTTCCTTCCCCATATCACATGCAGCGCCCTGCCAACAGTTATCAAAATACTCCCACAGTTGTCACAGGGAGAACTGTTTAGGGAGTTTATGTTTCTTTATTCTTGTCGTTCCTATATTTCATTGCCTTTGCCACTTCTTGGGGATTTATTTGAAGAACCTGAACATTATATGGAGCAGTTCAGTCTTAAAGAATGGATTGAGAAACTAAGAATATCTGAGATTTGGTGTGGAAACATAGAGATATAGAGTGCAGTGAGATTGGGAAGGATGACTCATGTTCTACTCTCTATGTGTTTGCATTTTTATAGAGAGACTGTGTTGTTTGTGTAACATGAAACAGCAATAAAAATGTAAAACCATTTGAGGGGGAATCTAGACGAAAACACAAAGAAAAGTCTGGATAGATCAAGTCATTATAATTGAAGATACGCAATTAGGTGGTACAAGCTTTTATAACAGGATTGAGAGATATAATCCAGCCCTTTGAAATAAAGATTGACAAGAAATTACTGGCTCTGAGTTTGCATTTTCTCTGATGACTCCAACAGATAAATGCCAGGTCAGGTTAAAAAGGCTCTTATATCTGAAACGGGGAAGGTAGAAGGTTAGAGGGCGTGACCTTGGACCTCATTCACCAAGTCAAACATGCATGAAAGTGTGGCCTTTTACCACTATGATAATATTTGCAACTGTCATCTGGAATAAACCTATCTCTGCTTTGTCTTGTTCAAAGGCTTTGATGGACACTTTGGCAGCACCTATCAAAATTTCAAGCACATATACCCTTGACCAAGCAATTCTGTTGCTAGGAACCTCTTCTGAAGAAATATACCAGTGCACAGATTTTGGATAGACAGATGCTCATTGCAGCAAAATATTTCACATATCCTAAGTGTACATGAAACGGAGTATGGTTAAGTAAATTATGGTCTATCTGTCCCCATGTCACACGGCTAAGAAAATAGAGATCTGGGAATCTAAGAGAAGCTTTCACTTGCTCACAATACTACATTTCATGAGTTAGTCAGTGGGTGTGGGTGGCTTTTTGGTGTTCAGAATTCAGCATGTGTGTTCTCCCAGGGCAGGTCAAGATTGGATGGTGGGGAGAGGAGCGAGGACAGGCCAGTGTCATAGCCAAGGAATAGTGAATTAGACAGAAAAAGTCAAGAGTTTAAAAGAACAATAAAAAGTGGGAAAAAAGAAGTTATGTATAAATTAGGGAGAGGGATTCTGGAGGAAAGTATTTTGTCTCACCAAAAAAGTGTCACCTTGGCCAGTTTTCACCCCACTCCCTATTTTCACTCACCATAAACCCTTATCCTAAAAGACCCTAAGTGAACTTGAGGGTACTCTCATAGGTTTTCTCAAGCTCAAAGAGCAGAGAGGACTGAAGGAGGAGCTTATTCTGGAGAATATATCTGTCCCTTTTCATCAAAGAAAATCCGTTTTAACATGTGTTTGAGGGATTAGTACATCTTTGAAATCCTAAGCAAATGGGAAGAGAATTCTTGCAGTGTTCACAGAACTATGAAATGAAGGGTCTGGTGTGGCTGCCGCAGGGTGGGATGATTCAGAGCATTTTAAGGAGTGCATGCCAATTTCAGGAGTCCTGGCATTTTCCACATGCCCTGGTGTTTCCAGTGATCTCAGATGCTACACTAGCCTTCTATATGACCTTGAGCCAAATACTGGTCTTTCTGTTAAGTCATCTTCTCTCTCTAGTAAATGTGGTGGCTGGAACAAATGATCCATAGTCTCCCTTCAACTTGTGATTTAATGTATCGTTTTCAAGACTTACTGAATCATTAGGATTTTAAATAAACATTACTTGGTAGTTATTAATGAAGGTTAGAAAAAAAACTTTCCTAACACAATTCTTACACATGCACACATGTGTAAATACACACACACACACACACGCATGCATTTGTAAAATGAAATATAAAACACTACCTAAGAAGAAACTCTATACTTTGGTGATCTCTATCCTTGGTTCCTTCTTCCTTACGAAGAAGGAAGAACCAATAACATTTTCTGTGGTATAAGGAAGAATGGAATAGTTTAAAGGAGGAATGCTAGCAGGAGTGTACTCTATGTACATTTTTAACTTTTTAACTTTTTTTATTTTTAAGTAATCTCTACACTCAGCTTAACTTTGCAACCCTGAGATCAGGAGTCGCATGCTCCACTGACTGAGTCAGCCAGGCGCTCCTATATGTACATACATTTTTAAAAAATCTTTATTTTTTAAAGATTTTATTTATTTAGGGAGGAGCCAAGATGGCGGAGAAGTAGCAGGCTGAGACTACTTCAGGTAGCAGGAGATCAGCTAGATAGCTTATCTAAAGATTGCAAACACCTACAAATCCAACGGGAAATCGAAGAGAAGAACAACAATTCTAGAAACAGAAAATCAACCACTTTCTGAAAGGTAGGACTGGCGCAGAAGTGAATCCAAAGCGACGGGAAGATAGACCATGGGGGGAGGGGCCGGCTCCCGCAAGCGGCGGAGCAACGGAGCACAAAATCAGAACTTTTAAAAGTCTGTTCCGCTGAGGGACATCGCTCCAGAGGCTTAACCGGGGTGAAGCCCACGCGGGGTCAGCGTGGCCTCAGGTCCCGCAGGGTCACAGAAGGATCGGGGGTGTCTGAGTGTCGCAGAGCATGCAGGTATTAGAACGGGGAAGCCGGCTACAGAGACAGAGCCGAGGAGTGAGCTCACAGCTCGGGGTTACCTTGAACCGGTCGCAGGCTCGGTCAGCTCGGAGCGTGGCCGGAGGCCAGAGAGATGGGAGTAATTGGGCGCTGTTCTCTGAGGGTGCACTGAGGAGTGGGGCCCCGGGCTCTCGGCTCCTCCGGGCCGGAGACTGGGAGGCCGCCATCTTCATTCCCATCCTCCGGACTCTACGGAAAGCGCTCAGGGAACAAAAGCTCCCGAAAGCAAACCCGAGCGGATTACTCAGCCCGGCCCCTGGTAAGGGCAGTGCAACTCTGCCTGGGGCAAAGACATTGAGAATCACTACAACAGGCCCCTCCCCCAGAAGATCAACAAGAAACCCAGCCAGGACCAAGTTCACCTGCCAAGGAGCGCAGTTTCAATACCAGGGAGAGCAGCAAAATCCCAGAGGAGGAGAAAGCAAAGCACGGAACTCAGGGCTTTCTCCCCATGACTGTTTAGCCTTGCAGTTAATTTAATTTTTTTTTCTTTTTCAATTTTTTTTCTCTTCTTCTGCTAAATTTTTTTAACTTTTACCCTTTTCTTTTTTAACGTTTTTTAACTAGTTTATCTAATATATATATAGATAATATATATATATATAGTTTATCTAATATATATATATATATATTTTCCTTTTTATATTTTTTCTTTATTGGTTTTCTTTTTCTAATTGTTTCTTTTTTTTTTTTTTTCTTTCTGAACCTTTTTATCCCCTTTCTCCCCCTCACGATTTGGGATCTCTTCTGATTTGGCTAAAGCATATTTTCCTGGGGTTGTTGCCACCCTTTTAGTATTTTACTTGCTCCTTCATATACTCTTATCTGGACAAAATGACAAGGCAGAAAAATTCACCACAAAAAAAAGAACAAGAGGCAGTACCAAAGGCTAGGGACCTAATCAATACAGACATTGGTAATATGTCAGATCTAGAGTTCAGAATGACGATTCTCAAAGTTCTAGCCAGGCTCGAAAAAGGCATTGAAGATATTAGAGAAACCCTCTCGGGAGATATAAAAGTCCTTTCTGGAGAAATAAAAGAACTAAAATCTAACCAAGTTGAAATCCAAAAAGCTATTAATGAGGTGCAATCAAAAATGGAGGCTCTCACTGCTAGGAAAAATGAGGCAGAAGAAAGAATTAGCAATATAGAAGACCAAATGACAGAGAATAAAGAAGCTGAGCAAAAGAGGGACAAACAGCTACTAGACCATGAGGGCAGAATTCGAGAGATAAGTGACACCATAAGACGAAACAACATTAGAATAATTGGGATTCCAGAAGAAGAAGAAAGAGAGAGGGGAGCAGAAGGTATATTGGAGAGAATTATTGGAGAGAATTTCCCCAATATGGCAAAGGGAACAAGCATCAAAATCCAGGAGGTTCAGAGAACCCCCCTCAAGATCAATAAGAATAGGTCCACACCCTGTCACCTAATAGTAAAATTTACAAGTCTTAGTGACAAAGAGAAAATCCTGAAAGCAGCCTGGGAAAAGAAGTCTGTAACATACAATGGTAATAATATTAGATTGGCAGCAGACTTATCCACAGAGACCTGGCAGTGCTGGCATGATATATTCAGAGCACTAAACGAGAAAACCATGCAGCCAAGAATACTATATCCAGCTAGGCTATCATTGAAAATAGAAGGAGAGATTAAAAGCTTCCAGGACAAACAAAAACTGAAAGAATTTGCAAACACCAAACCAGCGCTACAGGAAATATTGAAAGGGGTCCTCTAAGCAAAGAGAGACCCTAAAACTAGTAGATCAGAAAGGAAAAGAAACAATATACAGTAACAGTCACCTTACAGGCAATACAACAGCACTAAATTCATATCTCTCAATAGTTACCCTGAATGTTAATGGGCTAAATGCCCCAATCAAAAGACACAGGGTATCAGAATGGATAAAAAAACAAAACCCATCTATATGTTGCCTACAAGAAACTCATTTTAAACCCAAAGACACCTCCAGATTTAAAGTGAGGGGGTGGAAAAGAATTTACCATGCTAATGGACATCAGAAGAAAGCAGGAGTGGCAATCCTTATATCAGATCAATTAGATTTTAAGCCAAAGACTATAATAAGAGATGAGGAAGGACACTATATCATACTCAAAGGATCTGTCCAACAAGAAGATCTAACAATTGTAAATATCTATGCCCCTAACGTGGGAGCAGCCAACTATATAAACCAATTAATAACAAAATCAAAGAAACACATCAACAATAATACAATAATAGTAGGGGACTTTAACACTCCCCTCACTGAAATGGACAGATCATCCAATCAAAAGATCAACAAGGAAATAAAGGCCTTAAATGACACACTGGACCAGATGGACATCACAGATATATTCAGAACATTTCATCCCAAAGCAACAGAATACACATTCTTCTCTAGTGCACATGGAACATTCTCCAGAATAGATCACATCTTCAGTCCTATATCAGGTCTCAACCAGTATCAAAAGATTGGGATCATTCCCTGCATATTTTCAGACCACAATGCTCTGAAGCTAGAACTCAATCACAAGAGGAAATTTGGAAAGAACCCAAATACATGGAGACTAAACAGCATCCTTCTAAAGAATGAATGGGTCAACCAGGAAATTAAAGAAGAATTGAAAAAAATCATGGAAACAAATGATAATGAAACACAACGGTTCAAAATCTGTGGGACACAACAAAGGCAGTCCTGAGAGGAAAATATATAGCGGTACAAGCCTTTCTCAAGAAACAAGAAAGGTCTCAGGTACACAACCTAACCCTACACCTAAAGGAGCTGGAGAAAGAACAAGAAAGAAACCCTAAACCCAGCAGGAGAAGAGAAATCATAAAGATCAGAGCATAAATCAATGGAATAGAAACCAAAAAAACAATAGAACAAATCAACGAAACTAGGAGCTGGTTCTTTGAAAGAATTAATAAGATTGATAAACCCCTGGCCAGACTTATCAAAAAGAAAAGAGAAAGGACCCAAATAAATAAAATCATGAATGAAAGAGATGAGATCACAACTAACACCAAAGAAATACAGACAATTATAAGAACATACTATGAGCAACTCTACGCCAACAAATTTGACAATCTGGAAGAAATGGATACATTCCTAGAGACATATAAACTACCACAACTGAACCAGGAAGAAATAGAAAGCCTGAACAGACCCATATCCAGTAAGGAGATTGAAACAGTCATCAAAAATCTCCAAACAAACAAAAGCCCAGGGCCAGACAGCTTCCCGGGGGAATTCTACCAAACATTTAAAGAACTAATTCCTATTCTCCTGAAACTGTTCCAAAAAATAGAAATCGAAGGAAAACTTCCAAACTCATTTTATGAGGCCAGCATCACCTTGATCCCCAAACCAGACAAGGATCCCATCAAAAAGAGAACTACAGACCAATATCCTTGATGAACACAGATGCAAACATTCTCACCCAAATACTAGCCAACAGGATTCAACAGTACATTAAAAGGATTATTCACCACAACCAAGTGGGATTTATTCCAGGGCTGCAAGGTTGGTTCAACATCCACAAATTAATCAATGTGATACAACACAATAATAAAAGAAAGAACAAGAACCATTTGATACTCTCCATAGATGCTGAAAAAGCATTTGACAAAGTACAGCATTCTTCCTGATCAAAACTCTTCAAAGAGTAGGGATAGAGGGTACATACCTCTATATTATCAAAGCCATCTATGAAAAACCCACCGCAAATATCATTCTCAATGGAGAAAAACTGAAAGCTTTTCCTCTAAGGTCAGGAACACGGCAGGGATGTCCATTATCACCACTGCTATTCAACATAGTACTAGATGTCCTAGCCTCAGCAATCAGACAACAAAAGGAAATTAAAGGCATCCAAATCGGCAAAGAAGAAGTCAAACTATCACTCTTTGCAGATGATATGATACTATATGTGGAAAACCCAAAAGACTCCACTCCAAAACTGCTAGAACTTGTACAGGAATTCAGTAAAGTGTCAGGATATAAAATCAATGCACAGAAATCAGTTGCATTTCTCTACACCAGCAACAAGACAGAAGAAAGAGAAATTAAGGAGTCAATCCCATTTACAATTGCACCCAAAACTATAAGATACCTAGGAATAAGAGACTAAGAATCTATACACAGAAAACTATAAAGTACTCATGAAAGTAATTGAGGAAGACACAAAGAAATGGAAAATGTTCCATGCTCTTGGATTGGAAGAATAAATATTGTGAAAATGTCTATGCTACCTAAAGCAATCTACACATTTAATGCAATTCCTATCAAAGTACCATCCATTTTTTTCAAAGAAATGGAACAAATAATCCTAAATTTTATATGGAACCAGAAAAGACCTCGAATAGCCAAAGGAATATTGAAAAAGAAAGCCAAAGTTGGTGGCATCACAATTCCGGACTTCAAGCTCTATTACAAAGCTGTCATCATCAAGACAGCATGGTACTGGCACAAAAACAGACACATAGATCAATGGAACAGAATAGAGAGCCCAGAAATAGACCCTCAACTCTATGGTCAATTAATCTTCGACAAAGCATGGCAAAAAGACAGCCTCTTCAATAAATGGTGTTGGGAAAATTGGACAGCCACATGCAGAAAAATGAAATTGGATCATTTCCTTACATCACACATGAAAATAGACTCGAAATGGATGAAGGATCTCAATGTGAGAAAGGAATCCATTCAAATCCTTGAGGAGAACACAGGCATCAACCTCTTCGACCTCAGCCGCAGCAACATCTTCCTAGGAACATCACCAAAGGCAAGGGAAGCAAGGGCAAAAATGAACTACTGGGATTTTATCAAGATCAAAAGCTTTTGCACAGCAAAGGAAATAGTTAACAAAACCAAAAGACAACTGACAGAATGGGAGAAGATATTTGCAAACTACATATCAGGTAAAGGGCTAGTGTCCAAAATCTATAAAGAACTTAGCAAACTCAACACCCAAAGAACAAATAATCCCATCAAGAAATGGGCAGAGGACATGAACAGACATTTCTGCAAAGAAGACATCCAGATGGCCAACAGACACATGAAAAAGTGCTCCATATCACTCGGCATCAGGGAAATACAAATCGAAACCACAATGAGATATCACCTCCCACCAGTCAGAATGGCTAAAATGAACAAGTCAGGAAATGACAGATGCTGGCGAGGATGCGGAGAAAGGGGAACTCTCCTACACTGTTGGT
This sequence comes from Lontra canadensis, assembly GCF_010015895.1. Taxonomy (NCBI): domain Eukaryota; kingdom Metazoa; phylum Chordata; class Mammalia; order Carnivora; family Mustelidae; genus Lontra; species Lontra canadensis. The sequence continues at coordinate 18,275,329 of NW_022631023.1, forward strand.
GGGAATGCAAGCTGGTGCAACCACTCTGGAAAACAGCATGGAGGTTCCTCAAAATGTTGAAAATAGAACTACCCTATGACCCAGCAATTGCACTGCTGGGTATTTACCCTAAAGATACAAACGTAGTGATCCGAAGGGGCACGTGCACCCAAATGTTTATAGCAGCAATGTCTACAATAGCCAAACTATGGAAAGAACCTAGATGTCCATCAACAGACGAATGGATAAAGAAGATGTGATATATATACACAATGGAATACTATGCAGCCATCAAAAGAAATGAAATCTTGCCATTTGCGACGACGTGGATGGAACTAGAGGGTATCATGCTTAGCGAAATAAGTCAATCGGAGAAAGACAACTATCATATGATCTCCCTGATATGAGGGTGATGAGATGCAACATGGGGGGTTAAGGGGGTAGGAGAGGAGTAAATGAAACAAGATG